>NC_056740.1:536665824-536709877 GCF_019279795.1 Protopterus annectens
ACCTGTGTAGGTTAATTAGATTAGATTAGTAAAAGAGAGAAGAGCAGTAGTTGTGCTGTGATGGGGGCAGAAGCCAATTTGTGTGGTGGAAAGGAGTTTTGTGTGTTCTGAAATTTCATGATTTGATGGTGTATACACTTCTTTAGTAGTTTAGACAGTGGGGATAGAATGGCAATGGGTCAGTAATTTGAGAAGTCATAAGAGTTACCGCCTTTATGAAGAGGAATAATATATGAAACCTTCTAGAGTCGTGGGATACGAGATTCCTGTATGGAGCGATTTAATGAGGATGGAAACAGGATAAGACAGACAGTCAGCGGCCGTTTTTACAGCAACTTCTGTTCTAGACTTGACTAAAAACATAACCAGAGCTGGTCTTTCACTGTAAATTCTTCTATCCCTTTCACTTTGCCTATATTTTTCAGTTCTTGGTAGGGAAGACAGTCTCTAACCTGCAATCCAAACTTCTGCTTGGCCTCATTGCCTTTCTCTCCATGGTTATTTGTTCCTAATATCTTGGATCCTTTGCTAATTTTCTCTCAAATTCCAGCCCCCTCTTGCCTTTTTTCTGCGTCTTTGCTTGCAGTCATCCCTATTGGTAAAATCTCATTTCTTCATTCCTGTATTGGCTTAGTTTTTAGAACACTTTTTGTTACTATATACAGTTGTAATATTTTTATCCTTTTAATTTCTCCAAATCTTTTGGGTTTCTAATACCATGACGGGAATGGACCCCATTTCGTGAAATTAGTATTGTTTCAATCTTTGTCGGCCAGTAGTGCTCTTTGCAGCCCCTGCAATGTACCCAGTAATGATTCCTTCTGCAGTTCATATGGAGTTGCATGGATTGGTAACATATCTAAGTATGATTGTAGACTCTTTCTTATAAGACCTGTTGATCATACTACTATTGGAACTGTCTGGGTATCTTTCTTCTACGTTGCTCTAATTTTCTCCCTGCAGATCCTGATATTTTATGACTGTGTTTCTCTCTCTATACGCAAGACACACTAGTCACTGGGTGTGGCAATTTCAATGATCAATGCTACTCTTGTCTTCTTGTCTTGGACCACTATATCCTGTTTTGTATCATCTATCTTTTGAACTGTTGATAATGTATGATCCCATGTGATGTAGACTTAATTTTCTATGATGCTTTGTGGCTCATGTTTCCAGTGTTTTTCTGCCACTTCAGTACCATAATGTTTGCACAATCCCCAGTGCAACAGTCTCGCCACAGTATTCTGCCTTTCAGTATACAGTCCTTTTGCCATTAGTATGTCACAACCAATAATGAGGTGTGCAATTGTTTTCAGTTCAGTTTTACAAAACCTACATTTGTCTGTTTCTCCCACATGTTCAATGGACTTTGTAAATCAATGTATACGCAGCCCACTATCTTGGGCCACCAGTATTAACCTTTCATCCCTTCTTTTGACTTTGCCAATCCTTAACCATTCCTGTGTTCGTTCCTGATCAACATGAGGTTCTTCCAGAAGTTTTGTATACTTGCAACTATATTTATGCTTTTTCCACATTTCTTGCCTTGTCATCTGATCCTTTATCTTATACTCTCTGTTTTTTTGGCACATTCATTTGTTGCCTGATTTTTATCTATTAGTTTGAGTTCCATTCATGCTTGACACAGATAAGCTTCTGCTAGATTAAGCAGACAAGTCATCTAAGATTTATTCTCCTTATGTTTTAAAACTTTTACTTTGTTTGGGTCTTGTGAGGTCAGTAGATCTATGTGGAGTCCCACAATTGCAGATCTATACATATAATCAATTTCAAGGAGGTCCATCCCTCCTTCAGAACGCGGATTGTAAAATCTTGTTATGCACTGATTTTTATAAATCATTTGGTGAGCATGAAGCATCCTTCTTGTTTTCCTATCTAATGTATCCAACACGTTTTGGGGCCAGTCAGTGACTCTAAAACTGTAAGTTAGGACAGGAAGAGCAAATTGGTTTATAGCTTGGATTTTGTTCCTAGATGTCTATGCTGTTTTCAGGATTAATTTAAGTCTTCTGAAGAATTCTTTACTAAGTTTTCTTCGCATTTGTTCATGTTTTATTGTTGATCCTTCATTAATTCCTGAGTATTTATACACTCCTCCTTTCCATTCTTGTCCCAAATTGATGTTTTCCTGCTTTAAAGGTTGCTTTTGTACATTTATCAAGACCAAATGACATTCTTATATCGTCTGAAAAAGTTTTGACAACTTACAGTTGTGCTTTCAGTTCCTCATTTGATGAGCTGTACAGTTTTAAATAATTGACAAAGAGAAGGTGAGAAGCCTTGCACTTTGTTGTTTTCTAGGAGCCAGATTATAGGCATGGCCTAAACTGTTGAGTAAACAACTTAATGTATTAAGGTTAAGGCAGAATATTAACGGTGACAGAGTGCCACCCTGGAATATCCCCCTTTGAATTTTTATCCCTGGGATAATAATTTGTCCATCATGGCTTAATTGCAAAGTAGTCTGCCACTGTTTCATGGTCATTCTAATGTAGTTAATCAGCGTGGGGTGTATCTTATACATTTTTAAGCACTCTTTTATCCATGAATGAGGAATATTATCAAATGCTTGTAGTCAATCCATTCTGTACTTCTGTTCTTCCCCTTTTTTACGGTTCTTTTATTGCCCTTTTTTGTTCTACTGTCCTAAGTGAGTTTTCTTTTAAGTGACTATAAACGCTGTCAGCATCAATTCCCATGTGTAGTTTATACGTCGTCAGAAGGCAAGTTATTGGCCTTTAATTTTTAGGGTAGCTTGCAGGTTCATTGTTAGGTAGGAGTATTCTTTTTCCTGTTAGCCAGGTTGGTGTCTGTTCTGGGTGCGCATATAAATAGTTCTTACTCATGGCTAAATCTTCATGCAAAGATATTAATACTCTTAACCAGAAGTTGGGTATTGCATCTGGGCCTGGGGTTTTCCAATTAGAGGCTTTTCTAAAGTTTGTTTCAATCTCTCTAGCTGTTACTTCATCCCATTTTATATCCTGTACCTTGTTATGTTATGTAGTCCTATCTCGCCTACATTCTTACACGTGGGTTCGGAGCCGAATATCTACTCCGACTCGGCCGATTTTTACTAGCTCAAAGTCTCTCACTGGCTGGGCTAAGAGGGTATCCCATGGTGCACTGCTCCCTATCCCCAGATCTCGTTTGCCGCTTGTATAGCTCGGACGTGGTCTCGCTTGGCTGTGGCCAAGTACCCTCTTTTTTACTATTTCTCTTTGAGAAGGTTGTTTATTCAAACCCAAAAGCTATTTTAATAGCTATTCTTGCTGATCGTTAATTTGTGTGTGTGTTTCAGTGCTTGTGTGTTAGCTGTTTGGTATCCCTCCTGTTCCAGCGGGCTAGGCCCGTTTTAGTTAGAGGACCTAGTCCCCCCCCTCTGTCGTTGAATTAACCTTTGGTCTTTGTGTTTCCTGAAGAACCATTTTTTTTCAATTAGAGGTTCTTGTGTGTGGCTAGTACTGCTTTTGTCTTTTTGTGTGAACCGTTTAGGTTAGAGGTTCTCAGTGTTCCTGTGGTTTTTGTATCTGGTGTTCAAAATTGTGTGGTGTTCCCGCCATTTTTTTTTTGCGAGTTGCATCTAGGCTTCCTTTACCGTTCATTGTAAAATGTCCAAAGATCAGAAGGAACGTAAGCCTTCTGGCTTTAAGAAATGTTCCAAATGTGGATATAAAATGTCCATCACGGATGGACATTGTGTGTGTCTACTGCCTCGGAGCCATCCATTTACAGGAGTCATGTAGCTTTTGCCACACGTTCAGTCCTAGGGTGCTCCAGGAGAGAAAAAACATGTTAATTTTAAAAGGACTCTTAAAACCATCTTTTGAGGAAGCTATTGATTCAGCTACTGTTACTAAGTCTAAAGCTTCCAAGGCCAAGAAAAGATCTCCGGCTCCATCTGCCACTTCGGAGCCTCCGGAGAAGATTACGGTTTTGGACTCTACCTCCTCGGCTTCACTGTCTTCGGGGCCACAGGAGGTATCTGTATTGACCGAATTGGTGTCGGCTCCAATTATCCTTGAGCCCGTTCGGAGCCGATTCACCGGACAAGAGATCCCAGTCTCCATCTATCTCCTCCAAATCCTCCAGGCTTTCTGATTTGGATGTTGACCGGGTAGTGCAGAGGCTCCTGCAATCGCCGGTGTTGGACAAATTGTTTTCGGCTCCGACCCACTCGGCTCCGGAGCCAGTTACCATGACCGTTTCGATGATTCCTCCTCTGAGCACATCCTTGTCGTCGGAGCCAGTATGCTCCGCGTGATGTTCCTGCGCCGGCTCCAATACCCCCTTTGGGTTTATCGGTTCCGTCCACAGGGTTCGAGACCCGGGTCTCTTCGGTCGGGCCCGAGGGGGATACTTCGGGACAGCTGTCTGTTCCGAGTCTCCCACTCGGTGCATCGGCTCGGGGGACCTTGGTCCCGGTCGTGGCCTCGGAGGCCGGTCGGTTCTCGGAGCTGGGAGGACCTGCCTTCGAGGCCATGCGGAGCGCACTGGCAAGATCGTCAGCTACATCACCTGGGTCGGTCATTCCGTCCCCCACCACCCCGGTGAGAGCTTCTGACACTCGCCTGCCTTGGACAGCAGGGCGCCAGGCCCTAAGGACACCCCCACGAGTGGTCCCCAACCTTCTGATGGTCTCCCAGATTCTTTGCCTGAGGAGCCCCCTAGAAAGAAATTGTGCAAGAGGAAGCACATAGACTCCCCAGGATGAGTCTCTCACCTCTGATACTGACCTCGAGGAATCAGAAGGACCCCAAGTCTTCCTCTGATGATGTTTCCTTCTCCGATATCCTGGAGATACTGAAACAGAGGAGGCTGGCCTTCCAAAACTCCTTCCGAGGAGGAGTCAGTATTCCTTAAGGCTTTTTGCGCTTAACCTTCTGCCTCCTGGGTGTCTCCACCCTTCGAACTGCTTGAGCTCATTTGTCGAAGAGTGTGGGAAAATCCTGATTCTGTAGAACCCATGCCCAGGCATCCCAACAAGTTCCTGTCTGCACCCCAGGGAAAAGAGCTTCTATCAAAAGGAGTCCCGGTAGATGCCATGGTGGTGGCAGCAGCCACCCAGAAGGAAGTTGCAGAATCTTGCTCATCGGTCCATCCTCCTAACAAGGAGTCTAGGACCATGGACCGGTACGGGAAGCGTGCCCTATCTTCAGCAACCTTCACTTTACGGTCGCTGAATTATTTATCTCACTTCAGTCGGCTCCAGAGAGATCTCCTCAAAGAACTGGGAGATACTCTTGCAGGTAACATACCTGAGGCGGTAGCTCAGATGGTTAACGCACAGGTTTCTACCCTCAACTCCGTCACTAACTTGTCCATGCGGCTCATCTCATATGCGGCTGAGGGAGCGAGTAGGGTGGCGAGCTCAGGGGTCGCCCTTAGAAGGCAGGCCTGGCTACGCCTGTGTCATTTCGCGGAGGCCTTCAAGTCTTCCTTCACTGACACCCCATTTGACGGTTCCTCCTTGTTTGGGACCAAAGTGAAAGATACGCTCACCAGGTGCGAGCAAGAGGGAAAGACCCTGTCTGTCGTCGGGGTCCATTTTTCCCTTCCTTCTAGGCCTTATCCCAAGGCCCAGCGGGGGGGGGGGTGTGGTTCAAGAAATCACAACCTGCTGCACAAGGTGAACCCCCCCTCCAGAGGCAGGGGAGGGGGGTTACTCAGGGGGACGTCGCCCCAGAGGCAGAGGGGGCCCTCGCAATTCGGGAGACCGCAACTCCTTTCGTGGCTCTCCATACTCTCATTCCTGAGGGTGTGTCCGACTGTGCTTATCCAGAGCCAGTCGGGGGTCAAATTTCCTTATACCCGGAAGCTTGGGAGAGCATCACCCAGGACCAATGGGTACTAAGGATAGTTTCCGGAGGTTACCTCATCCCATTCTCTTCAATACCCCCGCCAATAAGAAAAATCCCAGACGTTCCACCCAGTCAAAGGGATCAAGCAGCCTCAGAGGTGTGTCAGCTGCTGGAAAATGAGCCATCCAACCAGTCCCCTCAGACCAAATCGGATTAGGGACTTGCTCAAGATTCTTTTTGGTGCCGAAAAGAACAGGGGACCTGAGACCCATACTAGATCTTAGTCAACTCAACAATTACGTACACAAGTCCAAGTTCCGTATGGTCACTCTACAGTCAATCTTCCCATTGTTGGGAGAGGAAGTTTGGATGTGCTCCATCAATCTCAAGGATGCTTATTACCATATCAAAATGGACAAAGCATCCAGGAGTCACCTACGCTTCCGGCTGGGAGCCAGTCACTTCCAGTTTCGAGCCCTGCCCTTTGGTCTCACCAAAGCCCCCAGGGTGTTCACCAAATGTATGGCAGTGGTGACAGCTCACTTGAGATGTCAAGGATTCCAGGTGTTTCCGTACCTAGACGACTGGCTGCTTACCGCCCCCACCAGGCATCAACTAGTTCAAACAAAGGACGCTACCATCAGTCTATGTCACCAGTTGGGCATAACGATAAACTGGGAAAAATCTGCCTTATTGCCCTCACAGCATGTCACCTTTATAGGAGCAGAGCTGGACACTATTCAAATGCAAGCATTCCTACCACAAGAAAGGATCACGGTATTGCAACGACAAATTCATATACTGATGCCCCTCAGACAAGCGCAGGCAAGAGTGGTTCTGCAACTCTTAGGGACCATGGCGGCGACTATCATGCTAGTCCCTCTAACGAGATTACACATGAGACTTCTTCAGTGGCTCCTCTTTGTCCAGTGGTCTCTACAAAGACTCCCACTATCTCATCCCATCTCAATCACAGACAGGTGCAAGCAGGACCTCCGTTGGTGGCTGTGCACCAACAATTTGAATGGGGGAAAGCCCTTCGTTCCTCTCGTCCCTGTTGCCACGGTGACCACGGACGCCTCCCAGATGGGGGGGGGGGGGGCATTATCTCGGCAGGACAGTCCAAGGCACGTGGCAAGAACACGAGATACATTCGCATACAATTGCCCTAGAGATGAGAGCACTGCTTCTTGCGTTGCAGGCACTTCAGGAAGTTCTTCCTTTAGGGACTATTGCGATACACTCGGACAACATGTCAGTAGTGCGGTATCTCAACAAGCAAGGGAGAACACGATCATACCCCCTATGCAGAGAGGCCATGCGAGTGTGGAATTGGGCAATAACTTCCCAACTGTTTCTGGTGGCGACGCACATTCCGGGGAAGTCCAGCGTAATGGCGGACAGGCTAAGCAGAGCAATACTTATGCCTTACGAGTGGTCCCTGAATCGCCTGGTTACAGAGCGAATCTTCAGCAGGTGGGGTCAGCCCTGCTGCGACCTGTTTGCCAGCCCTCTCAATGCGAAATGCAGCAACTACTTCACGCTGATCCCCCCCACAGGGGGAATTACCCAGGGATGCTCTGGTTCACGATTGGCTCTCCGGTCTGCTTTATGCTTTCCCTCCATTTCCCCTTCTCTCAAGGGTGATTCAGAAAGCTCAATCCTTGGGAAGCAGAATGATTCTGATTGCTCCACATTGGCCTCGTCAAGTATGGTTTCCCTTTCTTCAACCATACTCTGTGGACACTGATTTACTGACACACATGTTGGGACAGTTCCACCCCTCTCTGAGGACACTCCGATTGACAGCCTGGCTACTCCACGTCCATCGCTAGTCAGATGTCATAATTTTTCACCGGAGGTGGTCCATATTCTATCGTCCTCCCATAAGCCATCCACTAGAAAGATTTACTCTAGCAAATGGAAAAGGTTTTCCATCTGGGCTCATACTAGAGGTATCGATCCTTATACAGCCCCGATAGATTTAGTTCTGGAATTCTTGTCAATGCTTTTCTATCAGGGATCTGCATCAGCCACCATCAAAGTTCAACTGGCGGCAATATCTAATTTCCACGTAGCGAATGAACCTAGTCTTATGGTCCACAGACTATATGCAAAGCATTCCTCAAAGGTACCCTGTTACTTCGTCCCCCAGTGTCCGAACCAGTCATGCCCTGGGACCTCAATTTTGTTCTCCAAGCACTCACACTGCCACCTTTTGAACCTGCAGCTACCTGTGAGTTAAAATTCTTAATATGGAAAACAGCATTTTTAATAGCAATCACTTCAGCACGGCGGGTCTCGGAAATTCAAGCCCTCTCCATCAAGCCCCCATATTTAATCTTTCACAAAGATGGGGTCTCTCTCAGACCAAAACCATCGTTTCTTCCTAAAGTGGCTTCTGTGTCTTAATCAGTCCATTGAGCTGCCAGTATTCTTTCCCCACTTCTCTAACAAGGCAGAATTTAGATTTCACCAATTGGATGTGCATAGACAGTTACGTTTCTGTCTACACTGGACAAAAGATATCCGGAAGTCTGACCAGCTCTTTGTCTCGTTTTTGGAAAACCGATTGGGTTCTCCGATATCCAACCCAGTCTAGATGGATAGCCAGTTGTATCTCTTTCATCTTTCAGGCAGGAGATAAAAATTTGCCATTTCCAGTCAAGGCACATTCTACGTGGGCTGTTTCCACATCCACAGCCTATCAAGCTAGATTGTCAATGAATGATATATGTGCTGCGGCTACTTGGGCTTCTCCCCACACCTTTGTTTCTCATTACAAATTGTATGTGGTTTCCAGGGGCATATCTTCCTTTGGTTCCACAGTTCTCAGGAGTATTTTCCTATGAGCCACCCAGGATGTAAGTGCTAGGGACACTGTCCCACGGGTAAGAATGTAGGCGAGATAGGACTACATAACATCAAGAAGTTATGTACTCACCATAAGGTTCTATGTATGTAGTCCATCTCGCCTCACATTCTTACTTACCCTCCCACCTTCCCCCTGCCTGGAGGATTTGGAGCATAAGATTTGGAATACAAGTTGTCACCTGCTGAGTCCCTTTCTTTAGTGACTGTTATATATGCATGTGAGGTGTGTATGAAGTATATATATATATATATTGTTTCGCAGCAAACTAGATCTGGGGATAGGGAGCAGTGCACCATGGGATACTCTTAGCCCAGCCAATGAGAGACTTTGAGCTAGTAAAAATCGTCCGAGTTGGAGCCGATATTCGGCTCCGAACCCATGGGTAAGAATGTGAGGCGAGATGGACTACATACATCGAACGTTATGGTGAGTACATAACTTCTTGATTCTTTCTTTTATCCATTTAGCATCTTTATGTTCCACATGATCTTCATAGATGCTTTTCCAAGGTGCATCTATTTCTTCTTTTTTTGGTGGTCTTTCAGTTCCTTTTATTTCCCAGTTATCTATGAAACCTTTTTGGGTTCTCAGTAAATTAGTTTCATAGTTTCATAGTTTAGTACTAGGCTATCTGCCCTGGGGCATTTATAAGCCTAGCCCTAGTGATGTGGCTTTCGCCACCCCATGTAGTGGTACTAGAGTGTACAGAATAGATTTAGAATACTGTGCCTTTGTCTAGTAGTGACACATTGAAGAACCCCTTACTTATTAAAATTAGTTTATTGTGCCTCTGTCTAGTAGTGACACAGGGATGACCCCTGGGGTAAACCTACGATCTCCCATCCACTCGTCAAGATTTCTCTTGAAGAGAGTCAGTGAGGGGCTCTGCCTAACATAAACTGGGATTCTGTTCCAGAGTATGGGAAGCCTCTGAGTTATGAATCTGTCCCTCCAGCATGTCCTATTCATATTTGTGCTGAGGTTTAAATCTTTAGCTCTCGTGGTTCTAATGGATTTGGATTTTTTGAGGTGGAGCATGTCCATCAATTCCTGGTTGGACATGGCCTTGTACGTTGGGCACAGATCACCTCTGAGCAGGCAGTATGCTACTGAATAGAGCTGGAGTTTCTTTAGCCTGGCAGCATATGACATATGTTGGAGACCCTTGATCCTCTTGGTGAGGTACTTCTGGGGTCTCTCCAGCTGTTGTAAGTGCCGGGTGAGGTACATACCAAATGGGGCATTGTACTCAATCATGGGCCTGATAAGGGAGGAGTATAGGGGTACAATGACCTCCTTTGATCTGGATGTGAACCCTTTCATGATAAGGTGGGCAAGGTAGAAAATCTTTCTAACCACTTTGGCAACGTGGGTGTCAAATGAGAGGTCACTATAGAATTGGGTCCCCAGGTCTCTGATTACTTTTTCCGTACTCAGTGGGTTACTGTCTGTGATAATTTGTGGGTACTTTGTTTTTCCCAAAGGGGATGACTATACATTTCTTGGCATTCAGTTTAAGGCCATGATTCCGGCACCAGTTGTCCGTTTCGGTGAGGCCTTTCTGTAGGATGTGTGTGTCAGCTGGTGTATCGACTATGGCGCCTAGCTTGCAGTCATCTGCGAACTTTGTCAGCCACAACCCTCCCATGTTTGCTTTCACATCTGAGAAGTAAATGCCGAACAAGAGGGGTCTCAGGACAGAGCCCTGTGGGACACCACTTGTGACTGGCTTTGAGTCTGACATGGCTCCCGCAATTTTGACTTTATGGGTTCTGTTCTTTAGCCAGTTTGCAACCCATCTTGTGACATATGGATTTACATTTAAGCTGTTGAGCTTGTTTATGATGCCTGAGAGGGGTATTGTGTCGAAGGCTTTAGCCAAGTCCAGGTAGGCTGTATGGACTGCTTTGCCCTCATCAATGGCTCTAGTGACTGTTTCGAAAAAGTCAACCAGGTTCAAAAGGCAGGATCTGCCCTTTACAAAGCCGAACTGGGTGGGATCAAGTGTCTGTAGGTCCCCAATGTCGCTGTTTGAGTTCCATAATGATTCTTTCCATAGCTTTGCAGACCAGGCTGGTTAAGCTTATGGGGCGGTAGTTCCCAGGGTCTGTAGCAGAGCCTCCTTTGTGGAGTGGGACCACTGTTGCTGTACGCCAGTGTTCAGGTACATATCCTGTAGTAAGGCTAAGGTTAAATAGCATTTTTATATGCAGGTTTAGCTCCTCTTGGAGTTCACGTATCACGCAACCGGGGATACCATCAGGTCCCATTGATGCTGTGTTTTTTGCTTTGCTGAGGGCGGCTCTCACCTGGACATCTGAGATGACAGGGAGGTTTCTTTCTGCTGGGATAAGTCTTTCTTCTTTTGGGAGTGAGGGAGGGGAGAAATTTGCACTGAACCTGTCTGCCAGAATGTTGGCAATATCTGTGGGTTCGATGAATTTTTTGTCATTGTGTACTAACTCTGAGCATATCTGAGGGTTTCCACCCAGGTTTCTAACATAACTGAAGAATGCCTTGTGGTTATCTTTAGTGTCCTTGGCGATTTTTCTCCCAAAGTTGGCCTTGGATGTTTTTATGAGAGAATGTAGCTTTCTACTAGTGCTGATCAGAGATGCCTTCCCTTTATGGGATTTTGCTCTGTCTTGCAGTAGCTTCCTTCTTTTGTTATACAATTTGTTTATGGCTGGGGTCCACCAGACAGGATGCTTTCCTTTGGTGGAGAGGGTCTTGGTTTTATTTGGGATTGCACGATCCATGCATTCTTGGAGATGTCCGTAGAAAGCATTTGTGAAGGATTCAGCATTGTGGGATGTGGTTTCCATTGGCCCAGTGGGCTTAAATGATACCATCTCAGTCTTAAGAAGTGTAAAGTCGGCTTTTGAGAAGTTTTTCACTGTAGTCTTTTGTGCTGGGGGTGGAGGTGGAATATGTATATCCAGGGTGATTAGTTTGTGGTCAGATCTCACTAGTGAGGGGAATACTTCGGGTGTGGAGCATTTTGTCTCCATGTTTGTGATGATCAGGTCTAGTATATTATCTCCCCTTGTGGGAGAGGTGACTAGCTGTTCCATTGCATTTGAGTTTATGAATTCCAGGAACCTTTGGGCTAGGGTGTTAGGGCTAGAATAGTGCACCCAGTCTATGTTAGGGTAGTTGAAGTCTCCCAATATGATGGTATTTGGTGAGACATTCATATCTTCCAATGTCTTCAGGAAGGCTGAATGGGGTTCTTGAGATTGGGAGAGTGGTCTGTAACATGCAACCAGTTGTATAGCAGTTTTGCCTATGGTTAGTTGCACCTGGATGGTCTCCGATGCTTCATGAGTTGCCACTAACCTGGAGGTGTGGGTATCCTTGATGAATATGGACACTCCCCCTCCCTTTGTGGTTTGGCCCGGGTTTTGGGGCCAAAAAGCATGATGCGAGGTAAAGCCTGGTAGCGCTGTGGTGCTCTCAGGAGCCTTGAACCAGGTTTCAGTTACTGTGCAGACATCGATTTTCTCCATACTGAGGAGTGTTTCGAGAGCCTGCATCTTGAGATTTAGACTTCTGGCGTTGAGCAGCATTACCCTTAATTCTTTTCCATTTTTGTTTTCTAAGGAGGTGGGTTCATCTTTTGAGCCTTGCCTAAAAAAGGCACTATGGGGGTGGCAAGAGCCTTAGCCAATATCCGGAAGCCCAGTGGTGACAGGTGCAAGCCGTCCCTTGTGAAGCAGCATGGCTTGTCCAGCATGTCATCCCAAGCAGACAGACATTGGATCCCCCTAGAATGACACCAGTAATTGAGCCAATTATTAAAGTTGATCATCTTGTCTTTGTATTGTGGCATCATTCTTGGTGAGGGCAAGATGCTGCTCAGGGTCAGGGTCATACCAGCCTGGGCTACATAATCAGAGAGCTCCTCTATGTCTCTTTTCATGTAGTCCAGGGAGGTACGTCTCGGGTCATTCACGCCGGCATGGACAATGACGGAGTCATATTTGTACGTGCTTTTGAGTGACCTGAGTGCGTGTGTTATATGGTGGATCCTAGCCCCCGATAGGCAGCTTACCGTTACCCTCTCCTTGTTCAGCCTGGTAAGTGGAACGTCAGTGTGTCTGACTCTGTAGTCACCTATCACTAGTGTAGTCACCTATCACTAGTGTATCAGGCATAGTGTTTGGCCTTAAGGGCTGTGATTGATTGACACACCACTTTATTGAAGTATGTGTTGCATGTGTTACGTTTTGAGGTGGTGGATTTTTGGGTGTCTGCTTTGGGAGCCTCTTGTTTTGGTAAGATTTTATTAGAGCCTCCGAGTATGTCTTTGTGTTATTATGTGTTTGATTTGCAGTTGGGGTAGGTCTATGTGTGACTGGGTTTGTTGTGTGTGTGGTTACCTTCTCCTCCTGTCTGGTCTTGCCAGTCCTGAGTTGAGAGAGTTCAGCCTCCAGTTTGGCTATATAGTTACATCTCTCACATGTATTTGTGTTTGTTAGGAGGAGAGGGTTGTCTGTGTACATGAGACAATTGTAGCATTGTCTCAAGATTCCCAAATTGACCAGCTGAACAGGAGAAGATGCTAGTAATCTACCACTCGACATGCTAGAATATTATAAGAGAGTGCTGTGCCTTTAAGGGAAGTGGGTATTCACAGGAGTGGTAGGTGGATGTAGTGCTACTTTAGTTTGAGAGTGCTTACTTAGAAGAGAAGTTTTGAGAACAATTGCTAGGCTTATAATATAACGAGTAGACTGGTTATTCTAAGAGTAGAGCTTTCTAAGGGAAAATTTGAAGAGCAGACTTGGCGGAGCCGGAAAAAGTTTAACCGGCGCTGCGCTATGCGCACAATCGCGCAAAGGCGGATTTTAAACAGGGAACTTCAAAATAACTAGAAATGGTCCAAAACAACCGATTACTACAGCTCTTGTGCTGAGGTCACTCCTTCAGGGACAGATAGGCTGCTCAACGCTCCCCACTCCCACTGGTGAGCAAAGAAACTTCCTTCTATCCAAGTAAGGTAATGGACAACACAGGAACTACACCACAGCCCAGAATACAGCAAAGCCTGTAAACAGGTCTAAACTAGTCGAGGAGAGGCGGGAAAACAAAGATTATTTTTTTGTTTTTTTGTTTTTCAGATAGAAAGCACACAGAAATACAGAAAACAGTAATAAATCAGTTACACAGGCTAGTACACTTTAGTGGGCAGCCTCAACAGTTAAATTAAATAAACAAACAACAAACTTTCGACCAATTTTCGCCCAAGTATAATTTTAAGTGCAGATATTATATAATGCAGCAAACGGTTAAAAAAACAGTTTAAGCTTGTTCAAAATAAGCAAGAGAAGGTATTTCAAGTAAAAAAACAGAAAAAAAAACTTAAAGCAGGAAAGTAGTCGCTTTTCTCAGATGTTCATCGTGCATACAGCTGCAGTCATAACAGATGGGTTATCCTGCCGTCAGGCGGGTCCTCGGTCGGCCGAATTCCAAAGTCTAGGTCCGGCGTCGGTTGACGTTGCTTCTTCCCTGACGTCAGTGCGACAGGGGTATAAAAGAGGCAGCCGATGCCATTTTCTTCAGTCTTTCTTGCCGCGCGGTGCCCAAAGCAGAAGCAGTTCTCAAGTGCCGGTCGGCCAGCTCCTGAGATTTACGAAAGTATTTCAGCCGAAGTCTTCTTGAAAGCCAAGTACCCCGTTGGGGAAACTTTTCTTGCCTCAGACCGATGTCTGACAAAGTTAATAATTGCATTTCTTGTGGGAAGGAAATACCACATAAGGATTTCCACTCTTTCTGTATACCTTGCTTAGGCCCAGACCACGACGTCTCGGCCTGCCGTTTTTGTGCTAGATTCAACAAACGCACTAGTAAGCGTCGGGCGGAGTTCGCCCTTCACTTTTTTGGCAAAAAGTTTAATTATATTATGTCGTCGGATATTCCGACTCCAGTTTTGAGCAAAAAACGCAAAGATAAGGACCGACATACGAGGTCCGCACCACCTACTGAAACCACGCTAAGGCCGACTACCGGTTCTCCGGTACTCAGCGAGGCGCCTATGCAGCCCCTGAGTACCGATGACAATGCATTACCGGTGTCTTCAGTACCCGAGGTCGCAGGCTCCTCGGCCCCCATTCCTACTACAGATACCGACGCCACTCCAGGCGGTGAAACTCAGAATTTAGACAGGCCTGCCATTTCTCAAGGGGTCTTCAGGCCTTCATCCTTCTCTATTAAAGCCTTCACTAAATCTAAAACAGCCATGAAAACCAAAAAACAGATTCCTCAGACACCCTCTCAAGGCACCATGCCTAAAAAACAGATGCTTAAAATGGCTGAGGACTTGATTACTCTTATCAGGGGTTCTCAACCCCCCTCTGACAAAAGGCCCAGATTAAAGGAAGATTACCCTTCCTCAGATCAAGCTTCTATTACCTCAGAACTATCTGAGGACCAGGATTATGCCTATTCTCCATTCGAAGACTCTGATGCAGAGGAGTCTATTCCCTCGGTCCCCCCCCCCCCCCCCGAGGACTTCTCTTTTGGGGAAACCCTGCATACATTGAGGGAACACCTTCACTGGGAAGGCCAAGATTACTCAGATTCCAAGAAAAGGCTCAGGGAATTTCTTCTGCTCCCCCAGCATAGGCCTCTGGCTATCCCTCCTGTTTTAGATATATTGGATGATGTGTACACAGAAGCCAGCCTTAATCCTGATTCTTTGCCTCCAGCCCCTGTTAAACCAGACAGGTATTACCGGGTTCCTGATTCTCACTAGTTCCTATATAAATGCCATACTGCTGACCCAGAAACTATTTCACAGGGTCCCAAGGGAATTAAGGCCTCTACTGCTAAAAACCCATTACCTTCAGAGAGAGATTCCAGAGCTTTAGAAAGGTGGGGGAAAAAGGTGTACACCTCGGCCACTTTAACCATGAGGGAATTAAACTGTCAGTTCCATATGTTAAAGTATCAACAGTTTTTGATATCTCAGCTGAAAAGCAAGATGAGACAACCAGAACAACCAGATTTAAAAGAGTTGCAGGATTTGTTGCATGGTGCAGAGCAAGTGGGTAAACATACCTTGCAGTGTGGTTTTGATGCTTTAGAGGCCTCATGTAGAGCTGCTGTTACGGGGTCTGTTATCGAGGCATGCTTGGCTCAAAGAGCAAACCTTACCAGATCATTTCAAAGCTAAATTATTAGATGCACCTCTTCAAAAGATGTATTGTTTGGTGTTAAAGCTGAGGAAGTGCTAAAGAAAATGGAGGAAAAAGCGAAATCAATGCAAACAGTGAAAGATTTCCTGCAGGTACAGCCTCCACGTTTCAGCAGAAACTGGCCTTCAAAAAATTGGTCCTTTCCAGCCACGGACAGACCTCAAAGGGGCAGATACAGTCGTCCAAGGGGTAGAGGGCAACCTCAAGGATCTTTCAGAGCCAGACAGTGGCAAGCACAGTCTTTCAGAAAACAGACACAATGACTTCCCCCTACACCTGCCAAGCAAAGCTTTAATGGCAACACCTTTGGGCGGAAAACTGACATTATTCTCATAAAATTGGCATATTGTTACAAAAGACAAATGGATTCTGGACATTATAGACAGAGGCTACAAGTTCCACTTTCACACCCTTCCAAAAATGAGAGGCATGCCAAACCTGCCACAAAATCAAAGGGCAGAGGCACAAAAACAAGTTTCAGCTCTCATGGACATGAAAGCAATTCAAGAGGTACCTGCAAAAAAACAAGGTCAAGGGTTTTATTCCAGACTATTCCTGGTACCAAGGAAAGACAAAGATTGGAGACCTATCTTAGACCTGTCCATCCTAAACACTTTTCTACAGGTGCCAAAATTCAAGATGCTCACATTACAGCAGCTTCTTCCCATGCTGGGCAAGGAGTCTTGGCTGGTAACATTGGACCTGAAGGAGGCATACCTGCATGTCCCTATCAGACAAGATTGCAGAAGATACCTCAGATTTCTTGCAGGTTCCACCCATTACCAATTATCTGCATTGCCCTTTGGCTTATCTACTGCGCCCAGAGTGTTTACGAAATGCCTGGCATCAGTAATCGCCTTCTGCAGACTACAAGGGATACAAATCTACCCATATCTGGACGACTGCCTGATCCAAGCGGACAGCAAGGACATACTACTGCAGCACCTGGCGTTTGTAATAAAACTGTTGAACTTCCTGGGATACACAGTCAACAAAAAGAAATCAAAACTAATACCCTCTCAACAAATAATTTTCCTGGGTGCCAGCTTGGATACAACCACCCAGATGGCCTACCTCACGCCAGACAAGCAAGGGCAACTTTTTCAATACTTCAGAAAAATGGCAACTTACACCAGGCTAACTGCAAGGAAAGTCCTGCAGGCTCTGGGATACATGGCATCTTGCATCCTACTAATCCCATGTGCAAAGCTGCATATGAGGAAACTTCAATGGTACCTAAAAAACTTGTGGTCTCAACACAGCCACAGCTTGGAAGCAATTATACCACTCATTCCATGCCTTCAAAAGGAATTTATGTGGTGGGCTCAAGCTTGCCAAAGAAACACAGGTCTTCCTTTCTGTGTACCTCAAGCAACTCAAATCATCACAACAGACTCCTCAGACTACGCCTGGGGAGCACACATGACAGGTCAGTGCATTCAGGGAAAATGGATACGAAAAGAGAAGCACCTTCACATCAACCAAAAGGAAATGCTAGCCGTGCAAAAGGCTATTATGACCTTCAAAGACCTACTGCATCCAGGCCAGCTATTGATAAAGACAGACAACACCACAGTGATGTGGTACATAAACAAACAGGGGGGAACTCATTCATACCCCCTGTGCAGGCAAGCCATGACCCTATGGAACACAGCACTGGAATTGCAAATTCAACTACAGGCACAATTCCTACCAGGGAAGGAAAACACACTGGCAGACAACCTAAGCAGAAATATGACAGATCCACACGAATGGAAGTTGCATCCTCAAGTTTTCACAAAGATAACTCGGGCATGGGGACAGCCAGACATAGAGCTCTTTGCTACCCACAGAAATTGCCAGTTGAAAAAATTTTGTTCAAGGACCTATCATCCACAGGCCTGGAAAGTGGATGCGCTTTCCTTCAGTTGGGCAACATTGACAGTCTACGCCTTCCCGCCTCTTCCTCTGCTGCCCAAAGTTCTATTAAAAGCCAGAGCAGAGAGGCCGAAAATGATTCTCATTGCTCCAGACTGACCAAGACAACACTGGTATCCGCTCCTGAAGAGCCTGACACATTCCCAACCATGGACCCTACCTCTAGTCCCTCTTCTGTTGTCCCAGCACAACTACAAAACTCTTCACAGCCATCTCAAAACTCTAAATCTAGCTGCATGGAGAATTCCTTGATTTCCCAACAGTTTCTCCTCTCCAAGGAGGTGCAGGATGTCATCCTGGAGGCCAGAAGACCACCTACTAGAAAGGCCTACTCCGCAAAATGGAAACGATTTTGTGCCTGGAATCAAAAGAAGGGACAGAATCCTTGGGTAATAAATATACCTCAAATTTTACAGTACCTAGCGGAGATGTTAAACAATGGACTTTCCTTCTCCTCCATCAAGATCCACGCTTCAGCCATTTCTGCACAATACAACACAGATCCTTCTTTATTCTCTCATCCTCTCTTAAGGCAGTTCCTCAGAGGGGCAAAGAATATAAAACCCCCAAGGAAACCACCAGTCCCTGCTTGGGACCTCAACTTCGTATTGGAAAAGCTGACCCTTCCTCCCTTAGAGCCAGCTTCTTCATCAGAGTTACAGTACTTGTCATGGAAAACAGCCTTTCTTCTAGCTATCACCTCAGCTCGCAGGGTTTCAGAGCTACAGGCCTTCATGGCTATGCAACCATTCATCATTTTCCATCAGGACAGAGTTTCCTTATGAGCCAACCCTACCTTTATGCCAAAGGTAGTATCCAGTGTAGCTTTGAATCAGACTATCCACTTACCTACTTTTTACCCTAATCCACAAAACAAAGGGGAAAGACTACTACATTCCTTGGACATTCACAGACAACTTCGTTATTATTTGGACAGGACAAAGCCATTCAGGAAATCTGAGCAACTCTTTGTGTCCTATGCTGCAGGTGCTCAAGGAAAGGCTATTTCCAAACAGACAATTTCAAAATGGATAGCCCACTGCATACGCTTTTGTTACTCATTTCATGGAAAATCTGTGCCTGCTTGCATCAGATCCCACTCCACCAGAGCCACAGCTACCTCTGCAGCCTTCCTCAGGGGGGGTCTCTACCAAGGACATTTTGGAAGCAGCCACCTGGAGTTCAGTGCACACTTTCTCCAAGCACTATCACCTCCCGCTATACTCTACATCTAGAGCGGGCTTTGCCACAGCAGTCCTGCAGGGCATCCTAGCCCCTCCTAGTACCATTTAGTGCCTACCACCCTTACTTAGCTTTGGGATTCTTCCCATCTGTTATGACTGCAGCTGTATGCACAATGAACATAGTACAGTTTTGTACCTACCATAAATGTAGATGTTTGAGTGCTCATACAGCTGCAGTCCAGGTTTCCCTCCCTCCATCCCCTCTTAGGACAGGCCTTATGACAAACACCTTTCATATAACCTTTTTGGGGTATTCTTTTATGGTGTATTTGCTTGCAACTACTGTTTTGATTTATCAACATTGCTTTTTTGCATAACATTATGTTTGCCTTCCTTCTGGGGGCACCTGACATCTGGGGCAAGAAAAACTGAAGAAAATGGCGTCGGCTGCCTCTTTTATACCCCTGCCGCACTGATGTCAGGGAAGAAGCGACGACAACCGACGCCGGACCTAGACTTTGGAATTCGGCCGACCGAGGACCCGCCTGACGGCAGGATAACCCATCTGTTATGACTGCAGCTGTATGAGCACTCGAACATTTACATTTATGGTAGGTACAAAACGGTACTTTCTCTGTAGCTAGGACCACTCTGCAGGACCACGTGGAGCTGCACTTTTCCTTTATATTTATCTTCTTATCTTATAAGTTTTTCCGCCTCGGCTGAAAATTTTAGTTTATTTGCGATAGTGCATGATAGACCCTGATCTGTTATAATATTGCACATTGCTTTTATCACATCTGTCTGTCTTAGTATTTTTGTTCATCTATTCCCTCTTCTGTAGTCTTCTTGTCTTAATTGCTTTATAATTTTCTCTATTCAATATTTCCGTGATGGTATTCGACTTCCCCCCTTCCTTTCCCTCACTATCCTGTGTTCTTGTGGTAGAACTTTATCAGTTATTAATTTAGCTGCACAGTAATATATCCTGTTTAGTTCTGTTCTATCACATGGATATCTATCAACAGTCCTAATTACTGTATTCATTTGTTTTATCACACTGCTGAGTTTTTGGGTTTTAATAACCTTCTGCAGTCTATTTCTTTCATTGATCTTGATATATCTGTCCATGTCTATTAAATCAAGCAATTCTTCTCTTAGCTCATTTTCTTCCAAACTGAGGGCACATCCCTTGTTTTCCAATTCCTGAGGGCATTCTATAAAAAGTTCGATAGCCTCTTCCTGTTACACAGTCTCATCAATTTCATACTGTGCCGTCCGTTGCTCTATCATATGGGAACTCACTGGCCTATCACTCCCCAACATTGACTGCATCACACTTTCCTGATTATCTTCGTGTTTCACTGTTGCAGTCATTACATTTGGGTTATCTGCTTACAGGTAGCCCTCAGTCAGCATGATTAACAAAGTCTTGGGTCCTGCGTTGGTTGCTGTCCCTTCTTCCATGACGTCAGAGGTATAAAACATGCAGTAGACGCCATTACGTCAGTCTTTCTTGCCGTGCGGTGCCCGAAGCAGAAGCAGTTCACAAGTGCCGGTCGAACGACTCCTGAAATATTCGTTTTTGAGTTTCAGAACCGAAGTCTTCAACTAAAGCTAAGTACCCCGTTGGGGAAACTTTTTCTTGCTCCTTACCGATGTCAGTAAAAGTTAATAATTGCATTACTTGTGGAAAACAAATACATCATAAAGATTTTCATTCGTACTGTATTCCTTGCCTAGGCCCTGACCATGACGTACCTTGCTGTTGGTTTTGTGCTTTATTTAATCAGTGCACTGTGTCGTCGGTATATTTTCGCCTCTAAATATTTCGGTTCTCGGTTTAATTATCCAGAATGTTGTTGGTTAGCCATCCGACTACCGGGATTCCGAAAAAATGCAAAGATAAAGACAGAGACAGGCCGCCTAGGTCCAAAACTGCCAACGACGCTTCTCCTAAGCCAGTCGCCAGTTCGCCGGTACTCGGTGAGGGGCTTTCCCAGCCACTGATGCCCACTACTTCTGATTCGCAGGCCTCTACTGAGTCCCATTCGGAGTCTGGTATGGCGCGAGATGCTTCAACTATGGAACCCACGGATGTCTGTACCTTGGATGGGTCCAGAGCCGCTGTGCAGGCACCGGCTTCCGAGGGTGTATTCAGGCCTACGGACTTGCATATTAAACTGATGCCTCCTTCTTTACTTAGGCCTAAATCTCGATCCATGCCTAAAAAACCGACGCCCAGGCCACATGCTCAGGCCTCTATGCCTAAAAAACAAATTAGAATGGATGAAGATCTAATAAGCCACCCCTCCCCCCCTTCTAAGAGGCCTAGGACTGAAGTTGATTATGAATCTTCTGATCAGGGTTCTGTCGTTTCTGATTCTTCTGATGATCTGGATTTGCCCTTATCTACTTATGAAGATTCTGATGCAGAGGACTCCATTCCCTCTGCTTCCCCTCCTGAGGATTTTTCTTTTGGGGAAACCTTACATACTCTATGGGAGTATTTCCACTGGGAAAGCTAGGATTTTTCTGATTCAAAAAAGAGGCTTTGGGATTTCCTTCTCCTACCTCAGCATAGCCCTTTAGCTATTCCTCCTGTACTAGACATTGTTGATGATGCTTTTTCGGAATCTAGTTTGGCCCCTGATACCCTGCCCCTTGCTCCCAGAAAACCTGACAGATACTACAGGGTCCCTGAGTCCCACAAGTTCCTTTTTAAAAATCCTATTGCAGATCCAGAGACTATTTCATAGGGGCCCAGGGGCATTAAGGCTTCTACTGCTAAAAATCCTACCCCTTCTGATAGTGACTCCAGGGTGCTGGATAGACGGGGTAAAATGTTTACACTTCTGCAAGCTTGGCCATTAGGGCTTTAAACTGCCAGTTTCATATGTTAAAGTATCAGCAACATATTATTGGACTGCTTAAACAGAAAATGATGTTGATTCCTGACTGTGTGGAAAATAAAGAATTACAGGATTTAATGCATTCTGCTGAACAAGTTGGAAAACATACTTTGCAATGTGGTTTTGATTCAGTAGAGGCCTCTTGCAGGCTGCTGTTACTAGGTCTGTGCTCAGAAGGCATGCTTGGCTTAAGGAGCAATCTTTGCCTGATCATGTTAAAGCTAAATTGTTGGATGCTCCTTTAAATCATGACCGCCTGTTTGGCAACAAGGCTGAGGAAGTGCTTAAAAAATGGAAGATGAAGCTAAATCTATGCAAACTGTGAAAGATTTTTTACAAGTTCAGCCTCCTAGATTTAGTAGGCACTGGCCCTCCAAGAATTGGTCCTTTCCAGCCCCTTCCAGGTCTTCTCAAGCCAAACCCAGACGCAAGCAAAAAACCCAGGTTTCAGTCCCGGAGGACACACAGAACTAAGTAGTGGGGGCCTCCATTTCCAAATCTGGGAATAATAAGACTCCCCCATGGTAAATTGTCTCAATGACTTCCTTTTAAAATTTCCAAGCACTTATCAACTGTCTGCCCCTTTGGGGGGAAAGATTGCTCTTCATGCAAAGAATTGGGAACTCATTACCCAGGACAAATGGGTTTTAAATAGTGTCCCAGGGATACAGATTTCACTTCTGGTCACCCGCTTGGTGTTGGCAACGTGTGGACCTACCCCCATATCAGTGGGCAGAGGCCCAAAAACAAGTACTTTCTCTCTTAAGCATGGGAGCTATTCAGCTGGTACCAGAAGAGGAAAAGGGACAAGGTTTCTACTCAAGACTTTTCCTGGTACCCAGGAAAACAATTCATGGCGTCCTATCCTGGACCTGTCTACTCTAAACACCTTTTTGGAGATTCCAAAATTCAAGATGCTGACTCTTCACCAATTACTTCCTATGCTAGGCAAAGATGCCTGGTTGGCAGCAATAGATTTAAAAGAAGCATACCTGCACATCCCAATCAGGGAATCTTGCAGAAGATACCTACGCTTCAAAGCAGGCTACATGCACTATCAGTTCTCTGCTTTGCCCTTTGGCTTATCTACTGCGCCCAGGGTATTCACAAAGTGCCTAGCTCCAGTTATTGCATTTTGCAGGCAAAGAAATATTCAAATATACCCATACCTGGACCATTGTCTAATTCAGGCAAAAAGCCAGGACATACCTTTCAATCATCTGGCCTTTGTGCAAAGGGTTCTAACTTGTCTGGGGTACACCATAAATGAAAATAAATCACACCTGGTTACCCTGTCAACAAATTATATTCCTGGGAGCAAGCGTGAATACAGCTTCCCAGATGGCTTACCTCACGCCAGAGAAACAAATTCATTTGATAACCTACTTCAAACAGGTGGCCACAAAAACCCTGCTATATCTGCAAGACAAATACTGCAAGCCTTGGGGTTCATGGCCTCCTGCATTCTTCTAATTCCATATGCAAGACTGCATATGAGAAACTACAGTGGTATCTAAAAAGCCTATGGTGTCAACATTCTCAAGACCTGGAAACAATGATTCCTATCATACCTAGCCTACGCCTAGAGTTCCTTTGCTGGGCAGAGGCCTACCTCCAAAACAAGGGACTACCTTTCACACCACCCCCTGCCACCCCAAACCCTAACAGGTGCATCAGATTATGCATGTGGGGGCTCACCTAGCAGGGAAGTGCATTCAGGGCAAATGGAACCCAAGTCAAATGCACCTGCATATCAATCAAAAAGAAATGTTAGCTGTACAGAATGCTCTGACAGCCTTAAAGGACCACATTCTTTCAGGACAACTAATGGTAAAAATGGACAACACCACTGATATGTGGTACATAAACAAGCAGGTGGTACACATTCTTACTCCTCTGCAGACTAGCCATGGCATTGTGGAACACAGCCTTGAGCGACCAAGTGCAACTACAAGCTCAATTCCTGCCAGCAAATTTAAATACACTGGCAGACGGACTAAGCAGAAAACTCATGGACCCACACGAGTGGAAACTGGAACCAAGGAGTTTCAACATGCTGACAAGCAAATGAGGGAGCCCAGATATAGACCTGTTTGCCTCTCCCCAGAACTACCAGTTGGACAAATTTTGCACAAGGACTCCCCGCAAACAAGCCTGGAAAGTGGATGCTCTGTCCTTCAACTGGAAAAACTTATCAGTCTATGCCTTCCCGCCTCTGCTCTCCAAAGTACTACTAAAAATCAAACAGGACAAACCAAGGATGATTTTGATTGCTGCAGACTGGCCGCGCCAACACTGGTACCCCCTCCTGCGCAGTGTGTCACGGTTATCTCCATGGCACCTGCCTCGGACTCCTTCCCTGCTGTCTCAGCAGGAGAACCAGATTCTGCACCCTCATCTTCTAACACTGAACCTTGCGGCCTGGCTAATTACTTAATCTCTCCTTTACCATCCCTCAGCAAACCTGTGATGGATATCATTTTAGAGGCAAGGAGGCCTAGTACTAGAAAATGTTATGCTGAAAAATGGAAAAGATTCTGTGCCTGGAACCAGTCTCAAGGAATGAGCACAGCAGCGCCCAATGTACCTCAGATTTTACAGTACTTAACTGAGATGCTTCACAAGGGCCTGTCTTTTTCCTCCATTAAAATCCACACCTCAGCCATTTCAGCTCATTATAACACAGAACCTCCCCATTTCTCTCATCCACTGCTCAAGCAGTTCCTCAGAAGGGGCAAAAATTTGAGACCACCCAAGAGAGCTTCAACCCCAGCCTGGGACCTTAACTTTGTCTTGGAGAAACTCACTCTACCTCCTTTCGAGCCAGCTGCTACTGCATACTTAACATTTCTTTCTTGGAAAACAGCTTTCCTTTTAGCAACCACTTCAGCTAGAAGGGCATCTTAATTACAGGCCCTTATGGCAGTGGAGCCCTTCATCATCTTTCATGCAGACAGGGTGTCCCTCGGAACCAATCCATCTTTCATGCCCAAGGTGGTATCCAGTGTGGCTCTTAATCAGTCCATTCATTTGCCAACCTTCTTTCCCAATCCACAGAATAAAGGGGAATGGATACTGCATTCCTTAGATGTGCACAGACAACTTGGATCCTACTTGGACAGGACTAAACCTCAGAGGAAATCTGAACAACTGCTGGTGGCATTTGCTGCAGGGGGGAAGGCTATTTCAAAGCAAACCATTTCTAAATGGAGGTCATTGCATTCATTTCCACCATAAGCACCATGGAAAACCTATCCCCCAGGGGATCAGACCTCACTTCACCAGGGCTGCATCTACTTCTACAGCCTTTCTCAGAGGCGTCCCTACCAGGGGCATCCTAGAAGCTGCTACCTGGAGTTCTGTACGTAATTTCACCAAGCATTATCATTTGCCAATTTTCTCTAAATCCAGAGCTGGCTTTGCCACTGCAGTCTTGCAGGGCCTTATAGCTGGCCCTAATGCTATCTAAATTCCTCCTCTCAACCATAGCTTTGGGAATATACCCAAATGTAATGACTGCAACAGTGAAGCACGAAGAACATAGTACACTTGTGTACACTTACCATAAATGTAGATGTTCGAGTGTATTCACTGTTGCAGTCCTGGTTACCCTCTCTCCAGCCCCCTAACTTCTTTTGACTATACCTCTACTTTCCGTTACTATGCTTAAAAGCTTTTTTGGTGTATTTGCTTTTTTGTTGGAGGTATATCTTTGTACTTTTATATTTAATTGCTTCCCATTAGGGGCGCACCTGACATCTGGGGAAGAAAAACTGATGTAATGGCGTCGGCTGCATGTTTTATACCCCTGACTATCTGATGTCATGGAAGAAGGGCAGCAGCCGATGCAGGACCCAAGACTTTGTTAATCAGGCCGACTGAGGGCTACCTGCAAGCAGATGACCCAAATATAATGACTGCAACAGTGAATACACTCTAACATCTGCATTTATGATAAGTGTACACAACTGTACTGTCCTTCCCTTGCTGTCTAGCTTCAAGTGAACGTTTATACTGGTTTCCTGTGGAAGGCTCCAAATTATCTTCATGTAGCACCTGACCAATTGCTTCCTGTTCCACTGGTCTCCCCTTAATTTGGATATCCATTACTCTACCCTGTTGTGGTGCTTTGTGAATTAGATTTTCTACACTAAATCCTTCACTTTGCAGGTACTCCATAACCTCAGTTTCTATTTCTTTAACTTCTCCATTACTAATCTCCTTTTCCTCTCTGTCTTCTCATTTTTTGCATTGTAAAGTTTTCCATGTCTGGATTCCTTTGTCTGTATTTCTCTTCAAATATCTGTGGTGCTGCTCTTTTTGTATTGGTTAGTTTTGCTTTCTCCTTTGCGTAAGTATTACACCATATTAAATCTGTTTTCTTTCCCATTTCCATAGTTGTTCTTCAGATGTTTCCTGATCTTCCTGTTTCTCCCAGCTTTGGGGACTCGCTCCATCCTGCTGTGATGTAACCTATGGTTAGACCTTCTACATCAAATTCTTCACTTCGTAGGCACTCCACAACTTCATCTTTTATTTTTTTTTTAACTTCTTCTTTTCTACATTCCATCTTTGTGACATTATTTTCTTTATTGTGAAATTTTCCATATCCTGATGCCTTTGCCTGTATTTCTGTTCAAATATCTTTGAGGCTGCCTTCTTTACATTGTTTAATTTGACTTTCTCCTTTGCATAAATATTGCACCATATCAAATCTCTCTTTCCCACGTCCCTATTTCTTTTTTATACTTTTCAAATATCTCTTGATTGTGTTTATATTTTTACACTTTTTTTAGATGCTTTTTTCCAAGCAGATCAAGATTTCTTGATCTATATACTGCTTCTCAGAAAGCAGTTGTATTATTAATTATAATTAATTATATTAAGTATTATAATTAACACATATTTTCATTTGAAGCTTCTGACAGTTTTTCTTGCAGAAATATTTTTCTTTCCTAGAATTTCTCTCTCAATCGTTTTGTATATCTTGTGTCTGGAAATTCTGGGCTTTTTGATAATAACAATGATGCATAATTTCTTTATTATCCTCAATAGTCCACTTTATCGTCTTTATGGCTGCTCTTTGGCCTATCAGTTTTTGTAGACTGGTATTTCCTTCTGCAGCATGGGGGCCATCCTCCCTCTGGGCCTGGCCTAGCCCCATTGTAGGAATGTTTCCATTTTTTGAGGATTCTACACTGTCATCTTTTCCAGTCCTGGCACCAGTGCGCCAGCCAAGATTGGGAACTTTTTTTTATCCTGGGCCACCCAGCTATCTTTTTTTAGTTTTTGACGTACTTCTGTCCATGATATATGCTACATAAATACAGTCTCTATATATCAGTGTCGCCCTGGTGAGATTTTGTGAAAACAGGATCCTCCTCGTGAAGGTACTCACCAAGACTTGAGGATGAATTCAGTTTCAGCACTACTACTCTCTTTTGCTTGCTGACTTTTCATCTCTCCATTCGGATCCCTGTTCTGTATGGTGGTGGTTCTCCTTAAGGGCCTGTAT
Source organism: Protopterus annectens (assembly GCF_019279795.1). Lineage (NCBI taxonomy): Eukaryota > Metazoa > Chordata > Ceratodontiformes > Protopteridae > Protopterus > Protopterus annectens. The sequence goes on from NC_056740.1 coordinate 536,693,249, forward strand.
CCAAAATCGTCCCTTTTCTTGAACCGTCCCCCCCAGCCCATTTATAATTCCTTTCCACTTTGATTTGTAATCATTGCTTAACTCTAAAGTATCCCTTCAAATCTAGTAATCCTAGACTACCACGTTTTGTGGGAAGAAACAATTTACTCCACTTTACTCTTGTCCTTTTCCCCTCCCAAATTCCTTCAACTCTTTAGTAATGGTCTTTGGGGTCATTCCTGTGTTTGTGGCATCTCAGTAATCCATTCAGAGGAAATTAATGAAAGGGTAATTCTATTTTAGTTGTTTCTAAGAATAGGATGCTTTATTTTAGGATATTGTATTTAATTACAAAAGTGAAAACTTGTCAGTCATCTTTTTAGGGGGAGGATTTAGTTGGAAGGTTCAAGGTGGGAGGCTGGTGAAGCTCTAGTTGAGCTACAGAAGAAGTAGGTGCAGGTACTAAGTTATAGATAGTTGTTTAGCAGTCTCTGTGCTTCCAGGCCATACCCCCCCCCCCAAGCAGCATTGGGACCCATAAGGAGTACAGGCCCAAGCACCAAACCTTGGGGAGCACCATTTGATAAAGGCAGAGCCACAGATGAATTGAGGCATGAAATGATTCTAGTCCAGTCTGTCAACTACAGTTTGTTCCAGGAGAGGACCACTCTGGAGTCCCAAGAGCGCATAGATAGTGAGCAAGAATTTTATAGACCACAGAGTCAAATTCTGCCAAGACATCAAGCATAAGAAGTATTACTGTTGAACTTGGTCTTCGATTTCCTGCCCTAAGGAGTTCACCCATGACCTTTTCCTGGAGTCTGTCAGTATATCATGTTGATATTTCAGCTGTAAAGTCACTGTGATTTCCAGACTTTCACAGAAAAGTAAAATTAGAATTGATTTAGAAGTTTTCCATGTTTTCTTATGTGGTAGTGACCAGCGCATTCTTCAAAACATCAAGAAATGTCCGCTTTTCTAAAGAATTTTATGGATAACTAGGTCCAAATCTTCAAGGTAAGAAACTATTTAGCCTCTTGGGGCATAGCTCCAGGCCTCAAATGGTAGGAGAATACTCTCTAATCATTCTTGGGGTCATGAAAGTTATTTGGCTAAAATGATTATACTTCAGCTATTATTGACTACAGTATTCTTTGTTTATGAATATTGTAGTTCTGCTTGGGCATCGCTCACTGACCACATTTTCCGTTCACTGCAGTTTAAATTGAGAAAAAATGTCATACATGCAGCCTACGAATTCCATAGCAACAATCTTCTTCTTCTTTTTTCGGCTTTTACTGGTTAGGGGTCGCCACAGTGGATCACCGTCCGCTCATGATTGGCAGTGAAGTTTTACAGTGTCGAGTTGCCAGCCCAGCGCCCAACCTTCCACAGAAGGCACACACATGCACACACTCACACCTAGGGCCAATTTAGTGTGTCCAATCCATGCATGTCTTTGGGATGTGGGAGGAAACCGGAGCGCCCGGAGGAAACCCACGCGACCGCAGGGAGGACATGCAGACTCCACACAGAAGGCACCCCAGCCGCAGATCGAACCAGAGAGCCTCTTGCTGTGAGGCGGCAACGCTAACCGCTGCACCACCGTGGCCGCCCAGTTCCATAGAAACAATAATTATCCTTATTCGAAAATCTTAATAGAATGAAAAAGTTAAGTAAAAAGGAAAACCGTAATTTTAGAAAACATAATTAATGCTGAAACAGATGCAGTTATTGCAGTTCTATCTCTATAGTAACTAACGTAAAGAGATTAACAAAAAAATGTAACTAGTGAGTATTAAGACTTGTTAGTGTCATAAACACTAAAAACCAAGTAAATGAACTTAATATTTTTTGTTTGTTCTCTCCACTGTAACTGTTGGTGTGCTGCATACCACTGTAAAAACATGTCTTTAGTAATTTGTGTGTATACTGATCATGTCTAAATAACTAAATGTATCTGTAATTTTTCTATGTGGAGCTTTTCTCCCCGGGCCTCTGCTGAAAAAGGGCCTTTTTGGCTCAGTCAGATACCCCCGGTTAACAAATGGAAAATAAAAATAAAAACTGTCACTCTCTTTTTTCCTTCTCCCTTTAAGAAAGAAACACCCCTGCCCCCCCCCCCCCAGAAAAAAAGAACTCTGACAGATGCACTCTTAAAACCCCTTGTAAGCTGCCTAAAGCCTTTATGCAGTAGAAACGTTTGCTTTAATTCCTAATTGTACTAAAACATTAAAGTACATTATCTTGGACATTAGCTATCACCATGAAAATAATTAACAAATGACATGGAAAGGTAACAAGTCTTTGTTCCAGGAATTTATTCTACTAACTACTGAGACATGTCAGAAAGAAATTAATGAGACTTTATTGAAGTCTTTTTAGTCCAGTCTCCAGACTATAAAGTCTGAACAACATTTAAGCTGTTTGATAAATTTAGCAAGCTTTCTTAATGAAAATGGATTTCTTCTTTCAATCCAATAGGTTATAAATGTGCTGATTGTGCTATAATTTAATGTAAATTCTTTTGGTACTTTTCCGTTAACGGGGCAACAGTCATCGTCAAACTCCAAACATAAAGGTTGCCGCGAAATGTACACTGAAAAGTCAACACAAGGAATAGACGAGTCTAAATATGCAAAAACCTGCACACAAGAAGTTTTGTTAATTCACATTCCCATTCTGCCAACTTCCCAAGTTTATATTACCCACGTTTAGAGTGGTATTCATTATTTATGGATTTCTCCCGGATTTTGAAGCGGTAGAGAGTGAAGTTCTCATCACTGCAGAAGAGCAAGAAGAAACTGCAGCGCTTCCATAATCGACCAACAGGGAAGAACAAATGTAAATGAAACGACGTTAATTTGTACATCTAAGATGACATTAACATACTCGTGTAGCTTTCATACTAGTTGGGATGAACTACCTTCACACACAAAAAGTACACTTTTTAGGTAATACCCGTAGTTTAAAACTGTTACGGAGAATCTGGTCACATACTAATACTACAACTGCAAACGTCTCACCTCCACCAATGCAGTTTGTAACAAAGCTTGAAGTGAATGAAAGTCTGAAGGCATCTTCCTGCACAATCCCAACTACAGCACAAGATGTTTAACAAACCAGCACTCGTCCTTCTGACTTGTCCCCTCACTTTGTAGCCTCATTAATTCACATGATGTTATAAAACTGCTGTACAAATCAGCGGATGGTCTGAGAACAAAACCAAAAGCGAAACCACAACTGGATTGTAAAATTTACCACTACTGTCATGTCAGAAAATGAATAACACTCCAGCAAGGAAAATAACATTAACAGCAGCCGAAAAAAAGCTGCTGCCCCGTTAACGGAAAAGTACCATTCTTTTTTGTTGTAAATAATTTGTGAGTTTGGGTTTTTTTAATGCTATGGATTTGTATTCCTTATTTGAAAAATTAATATTGTTTACAAAAAGGAACTTGGGCAGTTGCAGTCCATTTGAAGTCTGTGGGGAAACTCTTAAAAAAAGAAAAAAAAATGATAAATGGATGAATGTCTGGAGTGTTTGTTTTGTAACTCAAGTGAAATGTATTGTAGTATATGAGCCTCCATTAATGATGTTGCATTGCAGTCATAACAAGCCTCATTCCCTATATGTGCAGTACATATTATCTCATGTATCACACATCAGCACATTGTATGACTAATATGTATACCTAATTTTCTGTTTATAGTGTCTGCACATTTTGTAAACATATGTGCACCTCTGCATTGCGTATGTTTGTGTGTGTGTGTGTGGAAGTGGAGTATGGTGTGTGCAAGATACATGATGTGCATTTAGAAAACGAGTCTCATGAGGAGTTGCAAAGTCAAATCCATCCGATAAAGCCAGCTATGTAAGAGTAAAAGTTCCTTCACACTAGAGACCACAGTTCTGAGGAAAAAATCTTGTAAATCAGAGTAGCAAGTCAACAAAAATACTTAGTGACCAATTCAAAGCAAACTAGCCGCACCTGAAAAATATTTCTTTCATAAATACTTTGATAATGGAAGAAAAACCAAGATTTTCAAAATTCCACTTCTAAAGTACAACTGCTTCCAAGTTGAAATTGTCTCCACAAAAACATGATAAACCAGCTGTATTATATAACATCCATTATAAACCTTTGACTTTATTGTGCAGTGTATGCAACGTAATGTCTATAACTTCTGATTTGTTTATCTTTATTGTGCAATGTTTGGAATGTTATCTGCTATGGCCTCTGCTTATTTCTTTGTAAATAATGTTTCTTTTAAGTTAGTGTGCTTTAAACCTGTATGCTTCTTTGAAGTTATGCACAGCTCCCATTCACAGTGCTGTGGTTGTTGCCCCATCCACCTTTTGAATGTTCTCTCTGTCTGTTACTGTTGTATGTCCAATTCAGTTGTACTAACATTTTCCTTGTATTGTGCCTGAAAAGGGCCCCTAGAGCAGCTCAGCTGTCCATTTAATAAACAAGCAAACAAAAGTAAAATGACAGTAAGTTTTCAAAAATGGTGTCTTATGGGTAGCTTTGTAATTTAGCTCCAAGTTAATGCTTAATTTTTTTTTGTGTGAGAATTAATTTTCCCAGTCAAGTTCTCGTAGTTATCATTGTGTCTGATGCACTGCACTGTAGCAGGGCGGCTCTGAGCTACCTTCTATATGTGACTTGTCTCACTTGCAGCCTTGGCAGGGTCAAACTGTAGTTTAACCCCTTAGGGCCAGACTGTCAGCACTCTCCTCAACTGATGATTGCACTGCTTCCCTGAGATACTTAACAGGTGAGTCTGTGAGATGCAACTGCTGATGGTAAAGCTAGTATGCTCTTTCTTGATTGCTGTATCCTTGTTCCACTCTCCCTCCCATTTAAATGCCGATTCTTCTTGACTGGATGGCAGTATGGTCTAGGTAATGAGGTGTCTACCCCAGCTAACCCCATCAGCTCACTAATTTTGACTGCAGTTTCAAGCACTGTTCTCCAACTGGGCTTTGTTTGTGAAACTTTTTTTTTTTTTAATATAGTACATCCTCTGTGCCATGTACACCATCCTTTCAGGAGAAGGTGGACAGGCGAAACCTCCTCATTCATTCCCCTCATGCCAGCTGCAGCAAGCACCTGTGCCACTAATCAAACATGAGTAACAGTCAGGGTTTCATCCTTCTGGACTGCACAACTGTGGGAAGATGGCATAATGGTTAAGATGTTTACCTTACAGAGACAAAGTATGGGGTTTGAGTCTCACATGGGGTAATTGACTAGGCAAAAATGGTCCACAAGGGCAGTTAGCTTAGTGCTAATCTATGAATAAGCTCTGCAGATGGTATTGGGTTGGGAGGGTGGCCTAATGGTTAAGGTGTTTGCCTTACAAACGCAAGGTGCAGGGTTCGAGTCTCGCAAGGGATAATTGGCTAGGCTTAAAATGGCTCACAAGGGCAGTTAGCTTAGTACTAATCTGTAAACCTATGAACTGGGTGTGAGGTCATTTTTGATTTTGATAAAAATCTTATTGAAACGACATACACTGAAATGTACAAGTTTGTGCAATATATGTACTTAAAATTAGTACAGTTTGCAACAGCAGTCTGGGCAACATCAACCTTAAAAGAATCCCGAGAGGGATGAAATAGAGCAAGAAGTGAATCCCTTGCCCAGTACCAGAGAAGTACACAGATACCAGAATAGAGTAAACTCTCAGTTAACCGGCACCCATGGGGATTGGTAGATGCCGGATAACTGTAGTTTCTGGTTGCTTGAGAGTTACTATTAAAAATAGGCCTGACTAGTACTGTGCCCTATACTGTTTTTTTGGTTTGATTTGTTCTCAGGTTGGCGAGAGAGGGAATTTATTCCTGTCTTCCTTTTTAAAACTCTAAAACTCTAAAAATAAAGTATGATGTTCTTCGTGTTTCACTATTGCAATCATTATATTTGGGTTATCTGCTTGCAGGTAGCCCTCAGTCGGCCTGATTAACAAAGTCTTGGGTATTGCGTCGGTTGCTGTCCCTTCTTTCATGATGTCAGGTCATCAGGATTGTAAAACATGAAGCCGACGCCATTACATCAGTCTTTCTTGCCGTGCGGTGCTCGAAGCAGTTAGCAAGTGCCGGTCGGACGACTCCTGAAATTTTTGTTTTCGAGTTTCAGAACCGAAGTCTTCAACTAAAGCTAAGTACCCCGTTGGGGAAACTTTTTCTTGCTCCTTACCGATGTCAGTAAAAGTTAATAATTGCATTACTTGTGGGAAGCAAATACCTCATAAAGATTTTCATTTGTACTGTATTCCTTGCCTAGGCCCTGACCACAAAGTGCCTTGCTGTCGGTTTTGTGCTAAATTTAATCAGCGCACTATCCGTTGTCTGTATATTTTCACCTCTAATAATTTCGGTTCTCTGTTTAATTATCCAGAAATGTCAACTGTTAGCCATCCGACTACCGGGATTCCGAAAAAACGCAAAGATAGACAGAGACAGGCCGCCGAGGTCCAAAACTGCTGATGACGCGTCTCCTAAGCCAATCGCCAGTTTTACTCAGTGAGGCGCTTTCGCAGCCCCTGATGCCCGCTACTTCTGATTCGCAGGCCTCTACTGAGACCCATTCGGAGTACGGTATGCCGCGAGATGCTTCAACTATGGAACCCGCGGATGTCTCTAGTGTGGATGGGGCCGGAGCCGCTATGCAGGCACCGGCTCCGGCTTCTGAGGGTGTATTCAGGCCTATGGACTTGCATATTAAACCGACCCCTCCTTCTTTACTTAGGCCTAAATCTCGATCCATGCCTAAAAAAAACCACGCCCAGGCAACATGTTCAGGCCTTTATGCCTAAACAACAAATGATAAGGATGGCTGAAGATCTAATAACTCTAATCAGGAGTAGCCAACCCCCCTCCCCTTCTAAGAGGCCTAGGACTGAAGTTGATTATGAATCTTCTGATTATGATTCTGTTGATTCTGATTCTTCTGATGATCTGGATTTGCCCTTATCTACTTATGAAAATTCTGATGCAGAGGACTCCATTCCCTCTGCTTTCCCTCCTGAGGATTTTTCTTTGGGAAAACCTTACATTTCCACTGGGAAAGCCAGGATTTTTCTGATTCAAAAAAGAGGCTTGGGGATTTCCTTCTTCTGCCTCAGCATAGGCCTTTAGCTGTTCCTCCTGTACTAGGCATTGTTGATGATGCTTTTTTGGAATCTAGTTTGGCCCCTGATACCCTGCCTCCTTCTCCCAGAAAACCTGACGGATACTACAGGGCCCATGAGTCCCACAAGTGCCTTTTTAAAAATCCTATTGCAGATCCAGAGACTGTTTCACAGGGGCCGAAGAGCATTAAGGCTTCTACTGCTAAAACTCCTACCCCTTCTGATAGAGACTCCAGGGCGCTGGATAGATTGGGTAAGAAGGTTTACACTTCTGCAAGCTTGGCCATTAGCTTTAAACTGCCAGTTTCATATGTTAAAGTCTCAGCAACATGTTATAAACAGAAAATGATTTTGATTCCTGACTGTGTGGAAAATAAAGAATTAAAAAAAAAAAAAAAAGTAATCTCCATGGTATCCCCGAAGTCTCAAAACAACCCACTAAAGTGTAGCGGGTCCAAAAACAAAACCGTGTAAGAAACTTCTCTGTGTGGAAGATTTTCAGTCCATGTATTTCTAGTTAATCACTGTATATTAATCAGATCAGACAGTAGTAGAAGTAGCGAACTTAAACTCGCCTCAAGACAAAACAAAACAAAAAATAATAATAAAAAATATATAATTGTACAGCATTACTAAGTATTCGAAAGTAATCCAAGCAACGCAGGCAGTCTGTTTCCAGTCGAAAATCCTTTATTAAGTACACAGACAAGCGATCCAAGTAAAATGAAAATAGAGGAATTTCCTCACAAGCTTTCTAAATGTATATATACTTTTTATCAGGCATGGGAGTGGTTTATTGTGCTGTAAAACAGTGTTATTGGTACACATGTTAAATTCACATCCCTTCCCCTATCAGTGTGACATTCGAGCTGGTCCTGCCCTACTTAGTAGCTGTCATAATAATATATAACCCTTATGTACTTTAAATAAAATTTATAATGATGTGGTACCTCTTATTTAACCAGATTATTAAGTAGATTATTAAGTCTGTGAATGTTCTTCGTCTTCCCTTGCTGCAGTCCTGACTATAGGGTATAGTCCGCGTCCCAGTCGGCCCGAATACCAGAGTATAAGGCTGACGTCGGTCATGGCGCCTTAGACTGACGTCAGTACGTCAGGGTACTAATGCGCATGACCGACGTCATTTCAGTCTTTGCCGCATGGTCCGATGCAGAAGCAATTTTGCGAGTGCAGGTTGGCGTTCTGAGATTTTCCGAAACCGGAGTTTCAGACCGAGTACAGAGTTGGCTAAGTAACCCGTTGAGAACATTTTGGTTTTTCTTGCCTCAGTATATTACGGATGTCAGAAAAAGTGAATAACTGTATTTCTTGTGGGAAGCAGATACCGCATAGGGATTATCATACATTGTGTATACCTTGTTTAGGGCCTGAGCACGGCGTTGTTGGTTGCCGCTCTTGTGCTAGATTTAATAAGCACTATTAAGAGGAGGCTTGATTGTGCTAGGTTAGTGTTTGGGAAGCGTTGTAATTATGCCGTGGATGCTCCGCCTGCTTCATCTAAGAAGCGCAAGGACAAAACAGTGAAGTCTAGGGGTGAGGAACCGCAGTCCCTGACGTCGGTCCTTTAGAAGGCTCAGGAGCCAGAGGTTTTGCCAGGAGTCTCTGTGGAGTCTCAGGCAGATACTTTACTGTTACAGGATGTGCCCTCTCAGGAAGTAGGCCAGGCTGAGGGCTTCTCAGGTAACTGTTCTTCCCTCTCTTCCCAAGGTAGTTAGGGCCTCTCCTTCTGTTTCTAAAGCTTCTTTTAGAGGAAGACCAAGTTCAGCTTCTGTAGGGGCTTCTCCTAGCATTTCGGCTCTGTGCCTAAGAAACATATGCTTAAAATGGCTGAAGATTTGATTACTCTGATTAGAGGTTCTATGCCCCACCTGATAAGAGGCCTAGGGTGGAACAGGAGTTTGATAGTTTTGAACAGTGTTCACAGGCTTCAGAGTCTTCTGTGGAAGACTTGCAAGAGTTTCCTGCTTATTCTGATTCTGATGTGGATGATTCCACTCCTTCAGCTTCTCCTCCTGAGGATTTTTCATTTTCAGAGACTCTTCACTCCATGAGGGAGCACTTTAAATGGGAAGGCCAAGATTACTCTGACTCCAGAAAAAGGCTTAGGGAATTCTTGGTTTTGCCTCAGCATAGGCCATTAGCTATTCCTCCTGTGTTGAATGTGGTGGAGGATGTTTTGCAGAGGCTTCTCTGAACCCTGATTCCTTGCCTCCTGCTCCTGTTAAGCCTGATAGGTATTATAGGGTGCCCGAAGCTCATAAGTATTTGTTTAAGAGTCCCAGGGCGGACCCAGAAACTGTTTCTCAGGGGCCTAAAGGTGTTAAAGCTTCTGTGGTTAAAAATCCTGTACCCTCTCTTAAAGGGGCAAGGGCTTTGGATAGGTGGGGTAGGAAAGTATATACTTCTTCCACTCTAGCCATGAGGCGGTTGAATTGTCAATTTCATATGCTGAAATATCAGAATTATCTCCTTTCACAATTGAAATCTAAGGTGGATGCTTTGGCGGAAGGTATTGAGTGTAAAGAATTGCTGGATTTGGTTCATGTGTCTGAACAAGTGGGTAAGCATTCTTTGCAGTGTGGTTTTGATGCTGTTCAGGCCTCCTCGAGGGTGGCTGCTACTAGTTCTGTTCTGCGCAGACATGCATGGTTGAAGGATCAGAATTTAGCTGAGCATGTTAAGACCAGGATTTTGGATGCTCCTTTACAGTCTGATGTGTTGTTTGGACCGCCTGTGGAAGCAGTTTTAAAGAAAATGGAGGACAAAGCTAAGTCTATGCAGACTGTTAAAGATTTTTGCAGGTGCAGCCTCCGAAGTTTACTAGAAATTGGCCTGCTACGCAGGTGGCCGTACCCTGCTTATGGTTCCCAGTCTTGTGGTAGATCTAGGCGTGGTAGGGGCAGGGCTCAAGGTTCGTTAGGCCTAGATCAGACAGTTCACCTGCTCAGACTTCTGGTGAGGGCAGGGGTCAGTCCTTTCGTAAAGCACCAATGAATGACCTGCCTTTTCAGCTGCCAGTGGACTCGCCTGGCAGCTCCTTTGGGAGGAAGATTGTCTCTTTTCAAAGAAAATTGGGATTTAATCACTCAAGACAGATGGGTGCTGGATATTATTCATCACGGTTACAGATTTTATTTCCACACAATGCTCCCTTTCAAAGGCATGCCAGATGTTCCTCCTCCACAAAGAAAAGAGGCTCACAAGCAAGTTTCTCAGTTACTCCAGATAGGGGCCATTCAGCCAGTCCCTGTATCAGAAAGGGGCTTGGATTTTATTCTCGCCTGTTCCTAGTACCAAAGAAGGGGAACACGTGGAGACCAATTCTGGATTTATCTATCCTCAACACTTATCTGGACATTCCCAAGTTCAAGATGTTGGCGTTACAGCAACTGTTACCTCTGCTGGGCAAGGATCACTGGATGGTAACTTTGGATCTCAAGGAAGCTTACCTTCATGTGCCTATAAGGCTAAGTTGCAGAAAGTATCTGCGGTTTCGAACTGGAGATTTTCATTATCAGTTCTCTGCATTGCCCTTTGGCTTATCTACTGCCCAGAGTATTCACAAAGGTTCTGGCTCCAGTGATAGCTTACTTCAGGCTTCAAGGCATTCAAATCTATCCTTACTTGGACGACTGCCTGATTCTGGCTCAGAAAGGAACACCTTCTACAGCATCTGGAATATCTCATAGCAGTGCTAAGATGCCTAGGGGATTCTGTGAGCCAAACAAAGTCCCGTCTAGTACCCCCTCACGACACGCGCTTTCTGGGTGTGCGACTGAATACAGGAGCTCGGATGGCCTTTTAACTTGGACAAACAAAAGAGTCTGTCACTTTACTTCCATCAACTATCTCATCAGTCCGTGCTGACTGCAAGGACAGTCCTTCAAGCATTAGGGTTCATGGCATCTTGTATTCTGGTGCTTCCCAATGCCAAACTGCATATGAGGAAGCTGCAATGGTATCTCAAAAATGTATGGACACAGCACTGCCAAGATTTGGACACTGTCATTCAAATAATACCTTGCCTTCAAAAGGAATTCTTGTGGTGGGCTCAGGAATGTCACCTAAACAAGGGACTCTCTGTGACCCGGCCAGAGGCGAGTCAGATTTTAACGACAGATGCCTCGGACACTGCTTGGGAGCTCATCTAAATGGAAAGTGGATACAAGACAAGTGGCCTGCCAGACTACAGCATCTACATATCAACATGAAGGAGATGTTAGCAGTCCAGTTTGCATTGATGGCGTTCAAGGAGTTACTTCTTCCAGGGCAGGTGTTGATTCTGACAGACAACACAACTGTCATGTGGTACATCAACAAGCAAGGGGAACACATTCTTATCCTCCATGCAGGCAAGCAATGATTTTATGGGAGACTGCGTTAAGCCTGCAACTGACTCTTCAGGCAAGGTTTCTGCCAGGAGCACAGAACTCCTAGCAGATGTATTAAGCAGACAAATCATGGATCCCCACAGTGGAAACTGGATCTTCATGTATTTCAGAAATTGACAGTGTCATGGGGAACTCCAGACATAGATCTGTTAAACTTCTCCACTAAACCACCAGCTGCCAAGTATTGCACAAAGGGGTTTCATCACACAGCTTGGAAAGTGGATGCTCTGTCTTTCAGTTGGAAAAACCTTCATGTCTATGCCTTTCCACCTCTACCTCTTCTTCCAAAGGTATTACTAAAGGTCAGACAAGACAGGCCAAGGATGATTTTGATAGCTCCAGATTGGCCTCGGCAACACTGGTACCCACTTCTAAGGAGTCTTGTAAAGAAGCCTCCATGGCCTTTACCTCTGATTCCTCATCTGTTATCTCAGAAGGGCGGTCATCTGCTCAATGTCAAGCTTCAATCTCTTCATCTCACAGCTTGGCATATTCTGTGTTGAAGCACGGTAGGTCTCAGCTTCCTCAACAAGTTTTAAATGTGATTATGGAAGCTAGAAGGCCTAGTACTAGGAGAGTGTCAGAAAATTGGAAGAGATTTTTATTTTGGAGTACAGCAAAGAATTTGGAGATTTCAGAGCCTAATTTGAGTGTGGCTCTTCAATATCTTACTGAATTATTGGACAAAGGTTTGTCCTTCTCTTCCATAAAGATTCATGCTGCAGCAATTTCAGCTCACTATGATTGTGACCCACCTTTGTTTCGCATCCTTTGTTCAAGCAGTTTCTTAGAGGGCAAAGAATATAAGACCCCGTAGAGCTCCTACTCCTGCTTGGGATCTCAATTTTGTGTTGGAAAACTTACTCTACAACCTTTTGAGCCTGCAGCTACTGCTGAATTGAAATATTTGTCATGGAAGACTGCTTTTCTGTTGGCTATTACTTCTGCAAGAAGGGTGTCTGAGTTGCAGGCCCTTATGGCAGTAGAGCCCTTTTGGTTTTCCATAAGGACAGGGTTTCATTACGTACTAATCCTTCCTTTATGCGAAGGTGGTTTCTAGTGTGGCTTTAAACCAAACTATTCATTTGCCTCGTTTTTGCAGATCCTCAAAATAAAGGGAAAAGATTTTGCACACTTTAGATGTACACAGGCAATTCGTTATTATTTGAGCAGGACTACAGATTTTTAGGCAGTCTCAGCAGTTACTTGTTTCTTTTGCTTTGAGTTCACAGGGCAAGCCTGTGTCAAAACAAACTATTTCTAGGTGGATTGGCTTTTGCATTGCATTTGTTATTCCCATCATGGCAAAGAGGTTCCAGCTGGGATTAGGCCTCATTCCACTAGGGCTACTGCCACTTCAACAGCATTTCTAAGGGGTGGCAACTAAGGATATTCTGGAAGCAGCTACTTGGAGTTCAGTGCATACTTTCTCTAGGCATTATCACCTGCCTATATACTCTAAGACTAGAGCTGGTTTTGCCACAGCTGTTTTACAAGGCATGTTGTCAGCTCCTGCTACTTTATAATTTGCCAGCCTCCCTTACCTCTGCTTTGGGATTCTACCCAATAGTCAGGACTGCAGCAAGGAAGGCGAAGAACATAGTACAGTTTTGTACCTACCATAAATGTAGATGTTCGAGGATTCCTTGCTGCAGTCAATTACCCTCCCTCCTTCCCTCTGTGTTTCAGGGTGGTTGTGTAGGTGAGTTTACATGCATATATTTTTTATATATATTACTGTATATATTGTACATGTTTATTGGTGCAGGTTGTTTTTGGGACTTGTCTTTTTGGGTCTTCTGACATCTGGGGCAAGAAAAGACTGAGGAAATGACGTCGGTCATGCGCATTAGTACCCTGGCGTCAGTCTAAGGCGCCATGACCCGACGCCAGCCTCTCTCTGGTATTCGGGCCGACTGGGACGCGGACTATACCCTATAGTCAGGACTGCAGCAAGGGAATCCTCGAACATCTACATTTATGGTAGGTACAAAACTGTACTTTTTATCCAAGACAATATACTGCATGGCTGGAAATACATCAACCTTAGTTCATTTGGCAATCAAAAATATATATAAATATATACATATACATTTTGCATGTAAAAATCAATTTCTATTTTCATAACCTATTGTTAACAAAGATCACTTTCGTCCTTCTAGACTTCTTCAGGTCTGTGTACAAAAACCCTAAAAACAATCTATAAAAATTATAATTGTATAATTAGTATTGTTATTACACATCATTTTGATTAAAGTGGAAAAAATAACTAGAAAAAAATATAAAAATAAGAAAAAATGTATGTATGATGATGGAAACAAAATATACACTTACATTTCAACTGATTTAAAATGGTATTTAAAACCAATTTGTAGAATAAAATAAAATAAAATACAATTAGTTATGTAAACAATGTGGCACTTTTTTATGTTCCAGTGCACTTTTAATTGAACAGTAGTAGTTTAGTCCAGGCTTCCTAAAAGAGTTCAGCTTCAATTGCCACATGAGTTCATGTTTCTCCAGAATATTTGGGATGTCTCCTTCAAGCTCACCGATGTCTATGTATTCCAGGATCTGGAACTTAAAACCTGTGTGTCTTTTATGAAGAGAAAGGTGTTTGGCTAGTGCATTATTTTTACATCCAGAGCGGATTTCTGACAGATGACATGAAATCCTATAGCAATAACCCACGCCTGGGTGTGGGTAATGCTAAATTTACCCACGGATGGCGTGGTTTGGTCCCGAGGGCGAAGCCTGAGGGACCAAACAAAGCCAACCGTGTAAATTTAGCATTACCACCCAGAAGTGGTTATTGCTATTATACCATGACATTATTTAAGAAAAGAAACTATTACTTTTCTTAAATAATGGCATAGTATAATGCCTGTTTACTGCCCTTCCGCAGATGTCTGGCATCCGGCAGTTCTGATGTACTGCGCACCTGCGGTACATCAGAGTTGAGCAAAAACGGAGAAAGCAAGATCTCCGTTGCTTTTTAGTGTTCGCTATGTTAAATGAGTTTAACATAGCGAGACAGTTTTAAAATAAGCAACGGACATCTACGTTGCTTATTTTAAACTGTCTCGCTATGTTAAACTCATTTAACATAGCAAACATAAAAAGCAACGGAGATCTTGCTTTCTCCGTTGCTTTAAAACAAACCTCGCTATGTTAAATGGGTTTAACATGGCGAGAGCTTTAAAATAAGCAACGGAGATCTCCGTTGCTTATTTTAGCTGTCTCATGTTAAACCCATTTAACATAGCGAGACAGTGTTTAAAAGCAGTTATACTAATGGAAAAAGTCCGGGCGACCGGACCTTTTTCCATTAGTATAACTCGATTTACAATGGGCACGCTGGCCAATCAGCGTGCACGTTTTGATGGGATCATGGTATAATACACTTGTTTATTTACAGTCTTGCCCACATAGAATGCATCACATTCATTGCACTTTGCCCTGTAAATTACTTTTGTAGTGTTACAGTCACCCCCTGCACTGGTTTTAATGATGATCTTTAAATAAGGGCAATAAAAACTATCACCTTGCTGTATAAATATACAAAATATACAATTAGTTCAACATCTTTTTGTGCTTTTCTCATGTGGTCTAGGTTTAAATTCAACAAAACTTCTAATGTTCCTGGCCTTCCTATACACAAAGGATGGGGCATCACCTAAGATGTTAATCAGAAAAGGGTTTCCTGTGACAATGTCCCAGTTTTCTTCAGTAATATTTTTGATACTGTGATAATCCAAAGTGTAGATCAGGATGCAGCTATTTTTGCATTTGTTATTCTCTGTGGGATTACTTAACATTTTTCTACTGGGGAGGCTGAGTGAAGGTGCTTCAGTCCTTTTCAGTTCTATAATGGGTTCCAGGATGTTTTTGACATCTGACTTTCATAGCTTCTCACTAGAAAATCATTCTCCAAGTTGTTCAGGTTTCTCAAAAATGCTTCCATCTCTGTGGTAATTCTAGCTAATCTATAGCCTTGGGACTTCACTACATTATACTTGGTTTTTGTAGGATGTAGACTTTTACTGTGGAGTAATAAGTTAATCCTCTTTGGTTTTCTGAATAGATCAGTGGTGATTCTGTTATTGTTGGTGCCCTTGGAAATCTGCATATCTAAGAAAGTGGTTGAAGTACAGCTATGGGAAGAGGTAAACTTCAGGAAGGGGGTTGTTTGATTGAGGTAAGTGATAAAATTTCCAAGCTGCAAGGTGTCACCTTCCCACACAATAAAGATGTCATCAATAAAACGTAAATAGCATGTGATATGCTGCATGTAGTCTGTGTTTAACACAAAGTCCTTCTCCCATTTGCCCAGGGTTATGTTAGCTATGCTGGGAGCCATGGCAGCCCCCATTGCTATACCAGTTTTTTGTTTGTAGTGTTTGCCATTGAAAGTAAAGAAATTGAAGTCCAGTACAAGATTAATGAGCTTGCTTAACTTTTGCAGTTGTGCCTGTGTACCCTGATTATGTTTCTTAAAAGACTCCATAGCTGCTGTTATACACTAATTATGAGGGAGCACTGTGTACAAGGATTCCACATCAATAGTTAATAAAATACTGTCAGCTTCCACTGCAATGTTTTTAATTTTCTTCAAAAAATCCATTGAATCTCTTATGTATGACTTATTCTTTTCTGCTAGAGGTTTCAGCCAAGTAATCAAGGTAAATGGCTGTGGCTTCAGTAAGGGAACCTCCACTTGCTACCACCAGTCTATATGGTGGGTCTTCTCTGTTCTTGTGTGGCTTTGGTATTCCAAAAAAGTAAGGTAAATGTGGGCATGGGCTCCATAAATAATTATAAAGATTTTCAGTGATAAGTTTTACTTCCCATAATGTGGTGAGATTAGTGTTCCATAAATCCATATGCTCTTTTTATGTCATCCATGATAACTCATAAAATCTGTTATCTTCCAGCATGTTCTGTATCTTTTGGTTGTAGCTAGTGGTATCAGTCACAAGTATACCTCCTCCCTTGTCTGCCTTCATTACGCACCTGGATTTATCATTGCCTAGCTCAAGCAATGCTTTTCTTTCTCCCTGTGGTCTTGGATTTTAAGCATTTCTGTATCATTACATCT
>NC_056740.1:536712994-536847912 GCF_019279795.1 Protopterus annectens
TTTGTGTGTTTTTTCTGGTAGGTAGTGTTTTCTTTTTGGGTGCGGGACCATGGCTGATGAGCCAAAATCTGTTTTCAAGAAATGTACAGTGTGTGGCCATAAGCTCTCCTCGGCTGATGGTCAAACTCTGGGTGTAATTTGCTTGGAAGTGGCACATTTATCCACTCAATGTGCTATCTGCACCAGGTTCAATCCTAGGGCCCTCGGGGATCGGAAGGCTAAGTTAGTAGCCAAAGGCCTTCTCCCTGCTTCCATGCTGGAATCTGCCACGGCCTCGGTATCTAGTGCTTAACCTCCCACCCAGACAGAGACTCAAACTCTCTCTTCTTCTGGTGCTGGGCCTAATAAAGACAAATCTACAGTCAGCGTGGCTGACCAGGAGAAAGACGGAGAAAGGTGCAAAGAGGATAGGGACAAGGGAAAGGACAGACCTCTCAAGAGATCCCCGGACAGGGAGCTCTTTCTTAGTCCCCCTTCTAAGGCCATGAGGCCAGTTTCTCCATGGCTCCGGTCTCCTCGTTTCTCACCGGAGCTGTTGGAACATTCGGACCCGAGGCCTTCCTCCCCGTCATTGCACAGACCAGCCAGATCCGAGTCGGTGGCCTCTTTGAGGTCGACTCTGAGTTTATCGGACTTGGACATGGACAGGATGATGCGGAGATTCATTCGACCCAAATACAGATGGGAGTTTTGCCAGGCCCCTCTCTCTTTGGAGGGGGGAACCTCCATCCCTTTTTTCCACCCCATCTCTCCTTCCCCGATCCGTGCTTTGGGGCTCTTGGATCCAAGGATTTTCAGGGCTGGTAGCTCGGCGCCGACGGTTCCTCCAACCTCAACTCCGGCTGTTACCTTGAGTTCCTCGGATCCGATTAGTTCAGATCCGAGCGACTCTCGTAACCACGGACAGGGAGTCGGACCCGAGGGAAGGGATTCTTCGGCTCCGGCCCATTTCCTCAGACCTCAGGCTACCCTTGCTTCGGCTCCGACCCATTTCCTCGGACCTCAGGCTACCCTTGCTTCGGCTCCTGTCCTCGCTTCGGATCTGGGGAGGGAGTCTTCCTTGCTGGGTGCTAAGGAGGTCCGCTCTCCCTCGGCCTTCGAAGTGGTGGAGAGGGTTCTCTCCCAGGGATTGAGACCCCAGCCCATCCCCTCAGATTCCACCCAGCCCCCCCTGGATTTGGCGACGACTCCCTTCATCCTGTCTCAGAGACAGCCCGTGCCAGAGGATCCCCAGGTTAATTTCCCTGAGGAACACTCTGCGGCTCAAAAATCCACCTCTGAGAGTCCCACTGAAGAGGGTCACCGTAAGTGCAAGTGCAAAAGGAGGCACTTGGACTCCCCCAAGTCCCTCACTACGGACACTGGCTTAGATGAAGGAGAAGGTTCCCCCAGGTCACCTCCCGAAGACGTCTCCTTCGGAGAAATCATGGAAATTTGGTCAGCCCCAAAAACTTCTATGGATGAGTCAGTGTTCCTGGAGGCCTTTGTCACGGGCCCATCTACTTCCTGGGTGTCCCCGCCAGCGGACCCGTTGGTGGACCTTATCACCATGTGGGCATGGAAGGAGCCTGACACCGTAGAGCCCATCCCCAAATGCCCTGACAAAATATTATCTCCCCCTTCCGACAGACAACCTTGGTCAAAAGGAGCCCCAGTTGACGCTATGTTGGTTGCTGCGGCTACCAAGAAGGAACTAGCACAGGAGAGTTCCTCAGTCCGCCCTCCAGACAAGGAGTCCGGGTCGGTGGATAGGTTTGGGAAGCGCGTCTATTCCTCAGCGACCTTTTCAATCCGTGTGCTGAACTATTTGGTACATGTGATCTAGCTTCAATGACACCTTGCTTTGGAATTTGCTGAGTCGCCCCCAGAGTCTTTATCGCTGCAGGACAGACAGTTGTTCTCTGCGAAAATGTCTACTCTGAAGTCGGTCTTTAACACGTCTATGCGGCTCCTTTCCCATGCAGTGGAAGGAGCAGCTAGGGCGGCTGGGACAGGCATAGCCATGAGGCGTCATGCCTGGGTCAGTTCGCGGACCCTTTCAAGGCATCGTTTATCAACGCTCCCTACGACGGTTCTTCCATTTTTGGGAAGACAGTACATGACACACTTGTCCAGAGCGAAAAGGACGGGAAGACTGTCTGCCGTCGGGATCCACTTCTGTAACCCTCAGTGGTCCTTCTCTAGGAATCAGAGGGCAGAAGAAGATGTGGTTCAGAAAATCTCCGTTTTCCCGGGATTCTCAGGGTATCTATTCCCCCAGAGGCAGAGGGGGACAGGATCGACGCTGACCCAGAGGTAGAGGGGGTCCCCAGGACTTTTGGGTCTAGGGAACCCTTTTCTGATAGACCCGGTCAGCAGCCATGAGGGGTTGCCCGACTGTCCTACTCTGGAGGCAGTTGGAGGAAGATTGTCCTTGCACCCCGCGGCATGGGAGTCCATTACGACAGATCGCTGGGTGTTAGATAGTATCCAGAGGTTACACTATCCCATTTGTTGCCCCTCCAAATATTCCAAAACACCTCCCGGATGTTCCACCCACTCACAGGGAGGCCGCAGCTGTAGAGGTTTCAAAGCTGCTTCTCAAACGAGCCATCAAACTGATCCCCCTGATCAGTCTGGTTCAGGCGTCTACTCAAGGTTCTTTTTGGTGCCAAAAGAGACTGGGGACCTCAGGCCCATTCTAGACCTGTCAACATTGAACCTGTCTGGAGATTTCTGCGCTTCCCGCTGGGAGCCAATCATTTTCAGCTCAGAGCCCTACCCTTCGGTCTCACCACAGCCCCCAGGGTGTTCACCAAGGTAATGGCAGTTGTAGCGGCTCACCTGAGGCTTCATGGTATTCAGGTGATCTGAAGTAGTTAACTTCATTTGTGCAGCAACCTATGGGAATCGGATCTGACTTCGGATCTGAGCCGGCAGTTTTCAACAGCTTAGATCCGAGCTCTTCCCCCTACCCATAATGCCCTGCCAACCCTGACTGACCTCAGATCTAGTTTGTCGCGGTTTAACCAACAGCAGCTCGATCTTGAGTTCCAGGCGTTCAGAGTTTTTTTTGTGAGAAAAATTTAACTTTTTCTCTTTTCTACCCTACTTGGTTGTGAGTGCTTTCAGGTCCCTTTTTGACTAAAATCCTCCCTAGCTTAACTTTATATTTTTTGTAATTAACCTCCCCCTTCCCTCGTGGTTCCATTAGGGTTGTGTGTGCATGTTTGGGGCCTAACGTGTGTGGCTGTCTTTCTTTAATTAAAATGTCTGAGGCCCCAAAGCCTATTTTTTTTAAGTGCTCCAAGTGTGGCCATAAGCTGTCCCCGGCGGATGGCCACACTTGGTGCGTGCTGTGCCTTGGGGGTTGAGCACCTCTCTTCTGTTTGTTCCATTTGTGCGGCGTTCAACCCCAGGGCACTTAAGGACCAGAGGTCTAAGCTGATTCTGGCGGGTCTTCTGCCCCCGGATTCGGCTTCTACCTCCAGTCCTTCCGTGGCTCCCTCTGCGGCGGCTGCCACTCCTGCTTCCCTCCCCCCGGCTGAGACTCAACCTCCCGCCTTAGGCCCGAAGGAGAGGGAGGCTAGGAAAGAGAAAAGGAGGGAGAAACACCACAAGCGGCGGGCCGAGGCCTCCGCTTCGGCCCCCCCGGCTAAGCGGTCTTCTCCCTCCAGGACGTCTGGGTCTCCTCCTTCTCGGATCCGGTCTCCTTGCTTTTCACTGCGTCCTGAGGAGGAGGAGACCCGATCTCCCTCTAGGTCTTCGAGGCGGCACTTCCGTCCCGCCTCGGTGGCCTCATCGAGATCGACCCGAAGCCTCATGGATGCAGATTTGGACCGGATGATCAGAAGATTCTTCCAGGCCCAACTGCAGATGGGAGTGCTCTTGCCCCCCCCCCTCCGGGGGGGGAACTCGACCCCCTTCTTTGCCCCGATAGCTCCTTCTCCGTCCCGCTTCCCGGGCTCGGAGTCTTCAGAGCCGGGCAGCCTTGGAGCCGGGGGTGTGTCGGCGCCATTAGTCTCGGGTACTTCGGCGCCGACACTTCCCTCGAGTCTGTCTGGTCCATTTTCGTCGGATCCGAGCTCTCAGAGCCGAGGGCTGAGCTTCGTATCCAGGGGGTATCAGTATGCCTTCGGCTCCGTCCAGGTCTGAGCATGCTGGTCCTTCGGATCCGATCGCTTCGGCACCGGCCCCAATCCGTCCGTCGGATCCGAGTGAGGGTCTGCTTTCGGATCCTAGAGAGCAGCTCTCCCTCGGCTTTCGACATGGTGGAGAGGGCTCTGTCGAGAGATTCCAGGCCCCCGGCCCTTGCCACGGCTCCACCCTGCACTCCTTCTGTGTTGGGCCCGACTTCCATCACCCGGCCCCGGGGACAGCCTGCTTTGACGTCCCATGTCGTTCCTTTGGAACAAGACATTGCTGGTGAGACCTCCTCAGACAGCCTCCCTGAGAAGGTTCCTCACAAGCGAAAGTGCAAGAGGAGGCACCTGGACTCCCCTGAGTCCTTGACTGAGGACACGGATTTGGAGGAAGGGGAAGGCTCCCCAAGATCACCCCCCGAAGATGCCTCTTTTGGTGACATCATGGAGATGCTCAAAGCCTACCTCGGACGAATCCGTGTTCCTGGAGGCATTTGAAGCAGGCCCGTCTACCTCTTGGGTGTCCCCTCCGGCCGACCCCCTGGTAGATTTGATTACTACCAGAGCATGGAAGGAGCTGGACACTGTGGAGCCAGTCCCCAAGCGCCCGGATAAAATTCTTAGCCCCCCCCCCCTCCGACAAGTCCCATTGTAGTAAGGGTCCTCCTGTAGATGCCATGTTGGTGGCGGCGGCCACCAAGAGGGAACTAGCTCAGGAGAGTCCCTCAGTCCACCCCCCCGAGCAAGGAGTCTCGGTCGATGGACCGTTTAGGGAAGCGGGTTTTTAGTTCGGCTACCTTCTCTGTGAGGTCGCTGAACTACATGGCAGATGTTCTTCGACTGCAGCGGGACCTTATCAAAGAGTACGCTGCGTCGCCCCCCGAGTCCATGTCGGCGGAGGTCAAACAGTTGCACTCCACCCGGATGGCCACTCTCCGATCTATATCAAACACCTCTATGCGGCTACTGTCCCATGCCACGGAAGGAGCTGCTAGAGCCAGCGGAGCGGGCCTCGTCATGAGGCGTCAGGCCTGGCTCCGTCACTGTGATTTCGCGGAACCCTTCAAGGCGTCTTTCGCTAATGCCCCTTTCGATGGTTCTGCCCTTTTTGGCAAAACCGTTCGCGATACTTTGGTCCAGAGCGAGAAGGACGGGAAGACGTTGTCTGCTGTCGGAGTCCGCTTCTCTGCTCCCCAGAGGTCCTTCTCTAAGAACCAAAAGGGACAGAAGAAGATGTGGTTCTGGAAGTCGCAACAGTCCCGTCCCGCTCCGGACTCCCAGCCCTTCCGCGGCAGAGGAGGGCAGGGTGGATGCCGCCCTAGAGGCAGAGGGGGCCCGAGGAACTTTGGATCCAGAGAACCTTTCTCGGACCAACCCACGCATCACCCCTGAGGGGTTGCCCGACTGCTGCACTCTGGAGGCAGTCGGGGGGCGTTTCTCGAAGCACCTAGCAGCTTGGGAGTCCATCAGGACAGACCGCTGGGTGCTTCGCATCATATCCAGAGGATATCCGATCCCCTTCTCTCTTTACCCACACAGCCCCAGATACCTCCCCGATGTCCCACCCGATCAGAGGGAGGCCGCAGCAACGGAAATCCAACAGTTGCTGGAAAAAAGAGCCATCCAACATGTCCCCCCAGACCAGTGCTGGTCGGGTTTTTACTCCAGGTTCTTCTTGGTGCCAAAAATTACGGGGGACTTAAGACCAATCCTCGACCTCTCCCCCCTGAACCTGTCAGTAAACAAAGAGAAATTCCGCATGATCACCCTTCAATCCTTTCTCCCCCTCTTGCGGGAGAACGACTGGATGTGCTCTATAGACCTCAAGGATGCGTACTACCACATTCTGATGGACAGGCGATCCAGAAGGTTCCTCCGCTTCCGGCTAGGAGCCAGTCTTTACCAATTCAGGGTCCTCCCCTTTGGTCTCACCACAGCCCCCAGGGTGTTCACCAAAGTGTTAGCGGTGATAGCAGCCCACCTGAGGCTCCAGGGAATTCAGGTTTTCCCATACCTGGACGACTGGCTCCTGACCGCCCCGACAAGACATCTACTCTGCGCAGCCAGAAACTACTTTCTTCGTCTAGCTCCCCGGCTGGGATCACTATCAACATAGAGAAGTCGTCTCTTGCCCCATCTCAGACCATAGACTTCATAGGGGCCAGACTAAACACAAACAAGCTCCTAGCCTTTTTGACCACGGACCGGCTACAAATCCTGAGGCTACATGTGCGGGCCATTATACAATCCCCAGCTCCTCCAACGGAATTGGTCCTGAGGGCTCTAGGTTCAATGGCGGCGGCAATCAATCTATTGCCAATGGCACGTTTGAACATGAGGGTCTTACAATGGACCCTCCAAGTGCAGTGGTCTTTTCTTCAATATCCTCTCAGCCATCCCATTCCCCTTAGCAGGGCTTGCAAGAGGGCCCTCTTATGGTGGCTGCAATCTCCGGACCTCCAGGAAGGACTCCCCTTTTCTATGGCCCCTCCCCTAGCCACGGTGACCACGGACGCCTCCCGCCTCAGGTGGGGGGGCATTGTTCGGGCAGGACAGTCCAAGGCACGTGGGACCTCACGGAGACTTCATTGCATATCAATTTCCTAGAGATGAGGGCAGTGCTGTTGGCGTTGCAAGCACTTCAGGACCTTCTTCTTGTAGGAACGATTGCGATTCAGACGGACAACATGTCTGTTGTCTGGTACATCAACAAACAAGGAGGAACCAAGTCTTACCCACTCTGTCGAGAGGCCATGAGGGTGTGGGAATTGGTGATCTCCACCAACCATTTTCTCATAGCAACACACATTCCGGGGCGGTCCAACATCCTAGCGGACCGACTGAGTCACACCTCCTGTTACCATATGAGTGGTCTCTGAATCTCGAGGTAGCGAATCGGATTTTCGCCGAATGGTGTCAACCCTGTTGCGATCTCTTTGCCTCTCCCTCCAACACAAAATGTTACGACTACGTCGCTCTCAACCCCCCCCCCTGGAATCTCCGAGAGACACTCCGGTGCATGCTTGGCCTCCAGGTCTACTTTATGCTTATCCTCCTCTTTCTCTGATGCTAAAGTTTCTGCAGAAAGCCAGTCGGTTGGGGAGCAGGATAATCCTCATTGCCCCATTCTGGCCTCGTCAAGCCTGGTTCCCTTACCTTTGGTCTCATCTGGTGAATCCTCCTTGGATTCTGGATCCCCTTCTGGATCTGATATCCCACCCCCTAGATCTCCCAGTCCCGAAGCTGGACGATCTCAAGCTCACAGCTTGGCTGCTCCAGTTCCACTCGTAGCTAGGACTCCCGGTATCTCTTCCCCTGTTAAAGCTATCCTAGTAGCAGCGCACAAGCCTTCTACTAGAAAGATCTATAGTAGCAAATGGAAGCATTTCTCCATTTGGGCGGAACGTCGAAATTTGGATCCTTTCACAGCTCCTTTGCCTGCTGTATTAGACTTCCTGTCGGGGCTGTTTCATCAGGGGGCTAGCTCCTCCACAGTCAAGGTTCAACTAGCAGCTATCTCTCATTATCATGTGGGATCACCACGAAATTGTGTAATACCTTTCTGAAGGGCACCTTTCTGTTCAGACTTCCAGTGAAGGATGTAGTCCCTCCTTGGGATTTAACGCTGGTGCTTCAGGCCTTGACAGCTCCCCAGTTTGAGCCTGCAGCTTCAGTAGATCTTAAGTTCTTGTCATGGAAAACGGCCTTTCTTGTCGC
Source organism: Protopterus annectens (assembly GCF_019279795.1). Lineage (NCBI taxonomy): Eukaryota > Metazoa > Chordata > Ceratodontiformes > Protopteridae > Protopterus > Protopterus annectens. The sequence continues at coordinate 536,720,833 of NC_056740.1, forward strand.
TATCACCTCGGTTCGAAGGGTCTCTGAACTACAAGCCCTCTGTGTAAAACCCCCATACTTGACTTTTCACAAGGATAGAGTTTACCTCGGGACCAATCCCTCTTTTCTTCCCAAGGTTGCGTCTGAGTCAAGTATTAATCAGTCCATTAACCTACCAGTCTTTTTTCCTAATTACCACAACAAAGGGGAATACAGATTACACTCACTGGATGTGCATAGACAACTTCGCTTCTACATCCACAGGACATCTGGTCATAGGCAATCTGACCAGTTCGTCTCCTTTGCCAAATTTCCAAATTTAACTTTGGTAAATCTGTGTCTAAAGTCACGCTGTCTAGATGGATTTCACAGTGTATCCTTTTAGCATATGAAAGTTCTGGCAGGCCCACACCTCATGGAGTCCATGCACACTCTACTCGATCTAGGTCTACCTCTGCGGCCTTTAGAGCTAGAGTCTCTTTGGAAGATATTTGCTCGGCAGCCACTTGGGCCTCATCTCATACCTTTATCAGTCGCTATAAATTGGACATTATCTCCAGAGGGCGAGCATCCTTTGGCTCTGCAGTGCTCCGGAACATCCTTTCATGAAGGCCGCCCAAGGTTCAGGTAGCTGGGGACTCTGTCCCATAGGTTGCTGCACAAATTAAATTAACTACTTCAGCTTTAGAAGTTATGTACCTCACCATAACGTTCCATCTGAGTAGGTAAACTTCATTTGTCGGCAACCGTCCCTCCCTCCTGCCCCCTCACCTTCGGATGTTTTTTTTTTCATACTCAGGTTTACATGGTGTGTTACCTATTTTATATTTGAGAGTAATTATCTTCAAGCAGTATCTGCTTTTGGGCAAACTCAATCTGAGGTCAGTCAGGGTTGGCAGGGGATTATGGGTAGGGGGAGGAGCTTGGAGCTCGGATCTAAGCTGTTGAAAACTGCCGGCTCGGATCCGAAGTCTGATCAGATTCCCATAGGTTGCTGACAAATGAAGTTTACCTACTCAGATGGAACGTTATGGTGAGTACATAACTTCTAATTTCCTTACCTGGATGACTGGCTCTTCGCTGTGCCCAACAAGCATCACCTGTGTCTGGCCCGAGATTACTTCATTTGGTTGGCAGATCTACTGGGAATTGCAGTCAGTGTTCAGAAATCTCAATTACAACCAGTACAAGTTCTAGACTTCATTGGGGCACAGCTAGACACTTTGCAGATGAAGATATTCTTAACTCCAGACAGGATCTTACATGTCAGGTGCCACACAGCTCAGATAGCGAACTCCAGGTCTCCAAAAGCGAGCGAGGTTCTCCGGGCTCTGGGCTCCATGGCTGCCTCCATATCGATTCTCCCTTGTGCGCGCCTTTGTATGCGGGTTCTTCAATGGACTCTGGCTGTTCAATGGTTTTGGCTAGACCTGCCCATGGAATTTCCGATCAGGATAAGGCACGTCTGCAGCACGTCTCTTCTTTGATGGTTAAGTTCACCGGAGATATCAGAAGGACGCCCCTTCACGTCTTCTCCAGTCCAAGCCACAGTGACCACAGACGCCTCCCAACTCGGGTGGGGGGGCACTGTTTGGGAAGGACAGTCCAAGGCACGTGGTCCCAGTCAGAGACCAAGTTGCACATAAATGTTCTAGAGATGAGGGCACTGCTTTTAGTGTTGGAAGACTTTCACACTGTCCTTCCTCTCGGATTGATTGCAATTCAGTCAGACAACATGTCGGTTGTCTGGTATGTCAACAAGCAGGGGGGAACCAGATCCTACCCCCTATGTCGCGAGGCCATGAGAGTGTGGGAATGGGCAATCTCCACCAGTCGGTTTCTGTTAGCAATGCACATCCCGAGGCACTCCAACATTTTAGCGGACAGATTGAGTAGTCAGTAGCGGAGGAGATGATCTGTGCATGGGTCAGCCTTGTTGTGATCTCTTCGCATCTCCGTCCAACGTGAAGTGCAGCGAGTTCTTTGCTCTGATTCCCTCACCAGGGGAAGTCCCCAGAGACGCTCTAGTCCATGCTTGGCCCCCTGGGCTTCTCCATGCTTATCCACCATTGCCACTCATTCAGATGTTTCTTCAGAAAGCTTGCCGACTACGGTGCAAAGTTATCCTCATTGTCCCATTCTGGACATGTCAGGTTTTGTTCTCATTCCTTTGATCTCATCTCTTAGCTCCCCCGTGGGTTCTGGATCCCTGCCCGGATCTAATCTCCCATCCGTCGGGGGCCCGTCCACCCAATCTGGGCAGCCTCAAGCTGACAGCTTGGTTGCTCCAGTTCCATTGATTGCCAGGACTCCCGGTCTTTCTTCCCCGGTAAAATCCATTCTGGTGGCTTCTCTTAAAGATTCCACTATGGAAGTTTATCGCAGTAAATGGAAGTGCTTTTCCATTTGGGCCGCACAGAGAAAACTAGATCCCTTTACAGCTCCTGTGCCAGCAGTGTTGGATTTCCTGTCTGGCATTTTTCAGCAAGGAGCTAGTTCCTCCACAGTGAAAGTACAATTGGCAGCCATTTCTAATTTTCATGTTGGTGAAAACAACATTGCCTTAGCCTCCTGTAGGCTGTGTAAGGCTTTTCTTAAAGGTACTTTTCTGTTATGTCCACCTGTCAAGGATTCAGTGCCTCCTTGGGACCTTACCTTTGTTTTACAGGCATTGGTGGCTCCTCCGTTCGAACCTGCAGCTTTGGTGGATTTTAAATTTTTATCCTGGAAGACAGCTTTCCTAATCGCCATTACATCTGCTAGGAGGGTTTCTGAGCTTCAAGCTCTGTCTGCCATGCCTCCGTATTTGGTCTTCCACATAGGGTCTCTCTCCGTACTAATCCTTCCTTCTTACCCCAAGTGGCATCTGAAGCAAACATAAACCAGTCTATTAATCTGCCCGTTTTCTTCCCTAACTTCCAAAATAAAGGTGAATACAAACTTAATTTGCTAGATGTTCACAGACAGCTTTGTTTTTATCTTTATAGAACAAAATCTTTCCGCAAGACTGACCAATTGTTTGTTTCCTTTTCCAAGGCATTTCTGGGAAAAGCTATTTCTAAAGTTTCTTTGGCCAGATGGATCACTCTTTGCATTTCACATGCCTACACAGCAAAAGCTTTATCTCCTCCTGGTATTGTTAAGGCTCACTCTACCAGGTCCATGGCGACTTGTGCTGCTTTTTGGTCTATGGTTTCTTTGGACGACATTTGTGCAGCAGCGACCTGGGCCAGTTCCCATACCTTCATTTCTCATTACAAATTAGATCTGATTTCTAGGGGTAGAACATCCTTTGGCTGTGCGGTGCTCAAGAATATCCTTCCATAAGGGCCTCCCAGGATTGGAATAGCTGGGGACTCTGTCCCACAGGTTGCAGATAAAATGAAGTTAACTACTTCAGATAAAGAAGTTATGTACTCACCATAACATTCCATCTGAGTAGTTGTACTTTATTTTTCTGCAATATTCCCTCCCTCTGTCCCCCGGACCTTGTCCTTTCTTTTCAGGTTTGGTTCATTGGGCTGAGTTGCTTATGTATTTAGTTTCAGCAAACTCGATCTGAGGGAAGATAGGAGATGGTAGTGCGTTATGAGTAAGGGGAGGAGCTCGGAGCTTGGAGCAGATGCTAGAAAAAAGTTGCCGGCTCTGATCAGTTACGAATCCGTATACCCACAGGTTGCAGAAAAATTAAGTATAACTACTCAGATGGAACGATGTCCTTCAAGGATGCATCTGCAGTCTTTACAAATGGGTTGTCCTGTCGTCAGGCAGCCCTTCGGTCGGCCGGATTCCAAAGTCTGGGTCTGGCTTCGGCTGGTGTCGCACTTCACCCGACGTCATTGCGGCAGTTCTTCGGGTATAAAGGCATCAGCCGACGCCATTTTCCTCAGTCTTTCTTGCCGCGTGGCGCCCGAAGCAGAAGCTGTTCGCAAGTGCCGGTCGGTCAGATCCAGAGATTACTACTACTGAATATTACTTCGAAGACTTCTAAAAAGCTAAGTACCCCGTTGGGGACTCTTTCTTGCCTCAGCCGATGTCAGAGAAAGTGAATAACCGCACCGGCTCTGGGTCGGCCGGGAAGGCCGCGCGGAAGGTGGCTCCCCTCCCCGGAGGGGAGTGTTACAGCCCGCGGCATCAGCCCTCGGAACGTTATGGTGAGTACATAACTTCTTTTTCTCTGCACTGACCTTTGGCTTATCTACTGCGCCCAGGGTATTCACAAAGTGCCTAGCTCCAGTTATTGCATTTTGCAGGCAAAGAAATATTCAAATATACCCATGCCTGGACAATTGTCTAATTCAGGCAGAAAGCCAGGGCATACTTTTGAATCATCTGGACTTTGTACAAAGGGTTCTAACTTACCCATGCCTGGACAATTGTCTAATTCAGGCAGAAAGCCAGGACATACTTTTGAATCATCTGGCCTTTGTATAAAGGGTTCTAACTTGTCTGGGGTACACCATAAACGAAAAGAAATCACACCTGGTACCCTGTCAAAAAATTATATTCCTGGGAGCAAGCTTGAATACAAATTCCCAGATGGCTTACCTCACACCAGAGAAATAAATTAATTTGACAACCTACTTCAAACAAGTGGCCACAAAAACCCTTCTATCTGCAAGACAAATACTGCAAGCCTGGGGTTCGTGGCCTCCTGCATTCTTCTAATTCCATATGCAAGACTGCATATGAGGAAACTACAGTGGTATTTAAAAAGCCTATAGAGTCAACATTCTCAATACCTAGAAACAATGATTCCTACCATACCTTGCGTACGCCTAGAGTTCTTTTGTTGGGCAGAGGCCTGCCACCAAAACAAGGGACTACCTTTCACACCACCCCCTGCTGCCCAAACCCTAACAACAGATGCATCAGGCTATGCATGGGGGGGGGCTCACCTGGCAGGGAAGTGCATTTAGGGCAAATGGAACCCAAGTGAAATGCACCTGCATATCAATCAAAAATAAATGTTAGCTGTACAGAATGCTCTGACAGCCTTCAAGGACCACATTCTTCCAGGACAACTAATGGTAAAGACGGACAAACACCACTGTTATGTGGTACATAAACAAGCAGTGGGAGTACACATTCCTACCTCCTCTGCAGACTAGCCATGGCATTGCGGAACACAGCCCTGAGCTACCAAGTGCACCTACAAGCTCAATTCCTGCCAGGAAAATTAAACACACTGGCAGACGGACTAAGCAGAAAACTCATTGACCCACATGAGTGGAAACTGGAACCAAGGATTTTCAACATGTTGACAAGCAAATGGGGGAGCCCAGATATAGACCTGTTTGCCTCTCCCCAGAACTACCAGTTGGACAAATTTTGCACAAGGACTCCCTACAAACAAGCCTGGAAAGTGGATGTTCTGTCCTTCAGCTGGAAAAACCTATCAGTCTGTGCTTTTCCCCCCTCTGCCGCTGCTCACTAAAGTTTTTCTTTCGGCTTTTCCCGGTTAGGGGTCGCCACAGTGGAACTCCGGTCCGCTAATGATTGGCAGTAGATTTTGACGTGCTGGCTTGCCAGGCCTAACGCACAACCTTCAACGAAGGAACGCCCATTCACTCAGGTTGCCACACAGAAGACGCTCTAACTGAGACTCAAATGGGCAACGTCTAACTGTGAGGTGACAATGCTAGCATAGCACCACCACCGCAGTATATCCCTGCTCACCAAAGTACTACTAAAAATCAAACAGGACAAACCAAGGATGATTTTGATTGCTCCAGACTGGCCGCGCCAACACTGGTACCCCCTTCTGCGCAGTGTGTCACAGTTATCTCCATGGCACCTGCCTCAGACTCCTCCTTCCCTACTGTCTCAGCAGGAGAACCAGATTCTGTGCCCTCAGCTTCTAACACTCAACCTTGCAGCCTGGCTAATTACTTAATCTCTCCTTTAACATTTCTCAGCAAACCTGTGATGGGTGTCATTTTAGAGGCAAGGAGACCTAGTACTAGAAAATCTTATGCTGAAAAATGGAAAAGATTCTGTGCCTGGAACCAGTCTCAAGGGATGAGCACAGCAGCGCCCAATTTACCTCCGATTTTACAATACATAACTGAGATGCTTCACAAGGGCCTGTCTTTTTCCTCCATTAAAATTCACGCCTCAGCCATTTCAGCTCATTAGAACCTCCCCTTTCTCTCTCATCCACTGCTCAAGCAATTCCTCAGAGGGGCCAAAAATTTGAGACCACCCAGGAGAGCTCCAACCCCAGCCTGGGACCTTAACTTTGTCTTGGAGAAACTCACTCTACCTCCTTTCGAGCCAGCTGCTACTGCAGTCTTAAAAGTTCTTTCTTGGAAAAACGCTTTCCTTTTAGCAATCACTTCAGCTAGAAGGGTATCTGAATTACAGGCCCTTATGGTAGTGGAGCCTTTCATCATCTTTTATGCAGACAGGGTGTCCCTCAGAACCAGTCCATCCTTCATGCCCAAGGTGGTATCCAGTGTGGCTCTTAATCAGTCCATTAATTTGCCAACCTTCTTTCCCAATCTACAGAATAAAGGGGAACGGATACTGCATTCCTTAGATGTGCACAGACAACTTAGATTCTACTTGGACAGGACTAAACCTCAAAGGAAATCTGAACAACTGCTGGAGGCATTTGCTGCAGGGGCAGAGGGAAAGGCTATTTCAAAGCAAACCATTTCTAAATGGATAAGACATTGCATTCATTTCTGCTATAAGCACCATGGAAAACATATTCCCCAGGGGATCAGACCTCACTCCGCCAGGGCTGCATCTACCTCTACAGCCTCTACAGCCTTTCTCAGAGGAGTCCCTACCAGGGACATCCTAGAAGCTGCTATCTGGAGTTCTGTACATACTTTCACCAAACATTATCATTTGCCAATTTTCTCTAAATCCAGAGCTGGCTTTGCCACTGCAGTCTTGCAGGGCCTTATAGCTGGCTCTAATGCTATCTAAATTCCTCCTCCCAACCATAGCTTTGGGAATCTACCCAAATGTAATGACTGCAACAGTGAAACACGAAGAACATAGTACAGTTGTGTACACTTACCATAAATGTAGATGTTCGAGTGTATTCTCTGTTGCAGTCCTGGTTACCCTCCCTCCAGCCCCCTATCTTCTTTTGACTATACCTCTACTTTCCCTTACTATGCCTAAAAGCCTTTTTGGTGTATTTGCTTTTTTGTTGGAGGTATATCTTTGTACTTTTATATTTAATTGCTTCCCATTAGGGGGGCACCTGACATCTGGGGCAAGAACAACTGATGTAATGGCGTCGGCTGCATGTTTTATACCCCTGACGACCTGACGTCATGGAAGAAGGGACAGCAACCGATGCAGGACCCAAGACTTTGTTAATCAGGCTGACTGAGGGCTACCTGCAAGCAGATGACCCAAATGTAATGACTACAACAGTGAATACACTCGAACATCCACATTTATAGGTTCATAGGTTCATACTAGGCTATCTGCCCTAGGGCATTTATAAGCCTAGCCAGTGTGTGTTTGGCTTTCGCCACCCATTTTAAATTAATTTTGCTATGCCCTTTTTCGAGGTTAGTATACTGTGCCTCTGTCTAACAGTGACACAGAAGTTATGGTAAGTGTACACAACTGTAATTTTCTGCATGGTGAAAACAAAGTGCAAAACATGAAAAATGTACTGTATTTCTTCCTTATTTTTTGCCGGTTGATTGAGAATGCTGATTGCTTGAGTTCCGATTAACTGAGAGTTTACAGTACCAAGTATGATACTTGTCCATATAATGCTAATAAAATTGAAATAAAAGCAACTAATGATACGGGAGTGCTGTTTAGGTTAAGGCCAAAAACGTACTATCTGAAAAATAAAAGCATGGTTTGAGGGCATGCAGTATAATTACAACTGTGTTTTAAACTCCTAAGTGAATTTCTGTACTGTACTCTGAAAACAAACATCCAGGGAGGCCATTTATTTAATAATACAGTGTGCATCTGTTCCACTTCTTTATCTTCTGTGTCTTTTTAAATCAGTCTCCCACATGAATTTCCTCTCCAGTGGGAACCTCTAGTCATTAACAAACTTAGGATAGGGGCATGTTGAATGCCTTTCCCCATACCATCTGCCAGTGCAGTGAAATAGAGACTTGGAGTCAGCCAGGTTCCTCGAGCATTATTTTCACTTATGTCGTACTTATGTGTGTGTAACTTGGAACATGCCCAAAAAATTAGTCCAGTTTCCCAGCACCCCTTCTTCATATCCTTAATGTATACTTTCAAGGAGTCCAGTGAATGTAAGGAACAAAAGAGCTCAGCTATGTTTTTTATTTTATACTAAAAGGCAGTCTTTTTGGTGATATCTGCCGCGTTCTAGTGGTTCCCTTTCAATTTTATATCCAAACCTTGCCTGTTTCCCATATGGTCAAGATAAAAGCTCTGTCAAGCAGCTTTCAGTATGTGCCTTTTAAAGGGTCCAATGTGTTGCCCATCTTCTTTCCTTCTGTTTTTTAGGAGTTATTGTAGAAAACATCCACGTCAACTCTCACCAGTACACAGAAAAACTTGGACAATGTCAACCAAAGAAATAATGCTGACTAGACTTTGTGGTATAACTGAGTGCTAGTGAAATTTTTTGCCAGTATAAATTGGAAGTCATGCACCCCAATTTCCTTTCCAAATGGTGCTGATTTGCTGCTGTTAAAGTCTTAGGCCTCTTCTGGAATAACATATAGGTGGTATTACTAATTCCAGGCCCCCTGCTCTCCTTTCCCGTGCTCCTAGAGTCCATTATATTCAATTTGGGATGTTCTACTTATGTTTGGACCGTTTCATCCCTGGAAATCTTCCTTCAGAGCCTCCTTTACTCCACCTTGTGAATAATTCTCTTGTATTTATCTTAAAGCTTTCGAGTAGTCATTTAAAACCTGACTGACTTGCACTTGCTCTCAGGAGAGAGTGCCTGCTTACTGAGTTCCTTTTCAATTTTATATTCAGACTTTGCTCATTTCCTATACAGATTGCAGCAAAACCTTGACCATCTTCTTCCCTTTTCAAGTTCTTAACTTTTTATTCACTTTTATATATGCCCTGATGGCTCCCCCAAGTTGGGTAATACAGCATCCATCCCCTTAGAATTGTCATGCAAGTCCAGTACCCACAAACCTCTTAGCATCTGTGCTGCCCTAGCATATTGTTCAAAATCCGGGCCAACCAGGCCCTCTAAATTTGTGGGGAGCAGAAGTGCCTCAGTCCATGCACAGCTTTTTCCCCTCCCAGGCAAAGCTGTGTATCATGTTTTGTAACTTCCTCAGAAAAGGGGTTATCTCAAAAACTGAAGACTTTGTTGAGCACTTTAAGAGCAGTGGAAGGGTAAACGGTGTTTGGAGACTTCTACTAATTAATAAACTGCTTGACCTTTTACAGAAGAATGTACATCTCTGACTAGTGTCATCTCAGCATTGAAGGTTAATATCATTAATTCCATACCCCTTCTGAGTGCATCCTCTAAGATGGACAATCTAAAAGTTGTTGTACAAATCCTCTTTGGTCTGTGTTAACGCAGGCATCCAGCTGCCCAACCCATCAGCCAGCAACAACATAAAGAAAGGAAGCAAGTGAAGAAGCTAGGAAGGTTGCTGCTTTGTTTGTAGAGAGGGGTTATAACCCAGATATAGTGTCTAAAAGTTTTCTGAAAATTTTTGAGAATACACAAATAAAGAGTTGTAGATCGAGGAATACCAACAGTAAAGATAAAGAAAAAGAGATATCTGAGTATAATTTATTTTATGTTTCCAATATACCTTGTTTTCTGAGAGGTTAAATTAACTAGTTAAAGGATACTGGGAACAATTAAAAAAGGAGGTTCCTTCACTTCTTCAAATAGAATTGAAATTTTCATATCAAAGGGGAAGGAGTCTTAAAGACTTTTTAGTCCATAGTAAATATTTTAAACCAAAGGATAGAATTATAAGAAATTTAATGAGAATGGGAACTTTTCCATGTGGCAAATGTTCAGTTTGTCAGTATATTACAACAAGTTTTGATATAATTAATAGAAAAAAATTTACTACTCGGGTTGTATATTCTTGCATTAGTAGAAACATTATTTATGCTATAGAGTGCTCATGTGAGAAATATTATATTGGTGAAACCTAAAAGAAGTTTGGGAGAAAGAGCATGTGAGAGTTATAAAGAAAAATAAGAGTATTAGCCGTGTAGCAGAACATTTTAATACAGTACACTTGGGGGACTTAGCAGTTTCAAAATAACAGTTTTGGAACAAATAGTACAACAATATGAAAGTGTTGAGATGTTAAAACATTTATTGCGAAAAAAGGAATCTATTTTTATCATTAAATATAATACTTTACAACCTTATGGATTAAATAAAGAATGTAATTGGCAACAAACCAGCTTCTTGAAACTTTGTATGCTTTTGCATGGAAAGATTACTCTGTCTACCAGAAGCTGTCACTTTCCATCTTCTCCTTGTGAGTAAAGCTTCTGGTAATAGTCCCTAAAACTGTCCAAAATACCCCTAAGTTTATCAGTTATCCTACTGTCCAACCTCCTACCCGTCTGTTTTGCCTGTTGCTGTCATATTCTAACAGCCAAGCATTTTAAAGCTCCTGGTGAATTATCACAGAATTTCGATGATAAACTTCTCTGCATTTTTCTTTCTTTTACTGTCCAGCAGCTTGTTAATCTACACCTGTAACTCCATCATCTAGCCCTACTGTGGGTCAACTTAACTTAGACTTTCCATTGTTCTTTTAACAGTCCACTTTGTAGCTCACCCAGTCTTGGGCTTTTTAGCCTTTCACACTCCCCAGTTTATTCCCTTAAGTATTTGTACAAGTCAAGTGTGAATTCCTCCCATTGATTGAGGATTGTCTTACCAGAATTGTTAAAATAATCTTACCAACTCTCCATCAGTTCCAACAAATTTAACATAAAACTTTTCTCCTCTACCCACCATAACCTTGGAAGAGTCACTTTAACTGTTCAGCTAGCAAGAACCTGAGACTTGTGATCCAAAATCATGATGGAGACACGAACAAAACTTCTCAGTTTATCGAATATGTTTTCAAGTGATTTACTCAGAGATGCATACTAGGCAGGTAGAGGCTATGAGAATCCACATGTGGACTGCTGTAAGATCTGAGTTAACAGCACATAGTTGTAAACCTCTGTGCCAAAATGATTAACATTTTAGCAGTATAGGAAAAGGTACAGTTTCTATATGTGAGACTCATAAAGCCATTTCTTCTTCTTTGTTTACTTTGTCGTAAATATCTATCACCTCCATCAATCTACTCACACTAGTTTATATGCCACCCATTGACTGGAATTCTATCCCTTTTGGGACCCACCTGAACCTCTTGCTATTTAAACACCGTGTTCCAGTCACCTGCCCAGATAACAAGACCTTCTTGAAATGCTGCTGAATCTATTAACATCCTTCCCAAATGTCGTGCGTTTGTCCCCAGTGTGGTATAAGCATATATAGCAGTAACTAATTTACCAGCTGGGGTACTTGTATCCTACCAACCTCCCGCTCCTTGCCTGCTGACTGCTCTTGAACTTCATACAGTAACCTCTGTCTTTCCTAAGCCCTTCTGCATATCTTGAAAAGTAACTTTGTAGTATCCCATTCTTAAGTGTATGATGATCTTCCATGTATTTAAATGTATCGTCTGCAAAGATCCTATCCCTGGGATCACCTGTCTTAACCATGCAAAAACCCTAGATGTTTTCCTTGCAGAAGTCAACCTAGTAACCTTCCAAGAAACCATGTTCCAGGTTACCGTCTACTAAATTATAACCGTCCTACTACCATGTTGACTTACAAATGCCTTCCTTCACATGGAGTTCCTGTACTGGCACACCGTGTTACTGTTTAATACACTTAATACATCCCACCATAGCCTCTGTGACTTAGCCAGACTAAAAAACACCTGTAGACTTGATATCCTTCTAGGGAGAAGACCCAAAGATTCTGTTTAGGCAGAGAAAACGAGTCCCTGGCTCAAACTCTCTTAAAGACTAGAGACAGAAGGAAAAACATCCCTTTCTTCAGATGAACACAATTAAATGTAAGCCTTAATCTGTCCCGTCCACCATCCAGTTTAACCTACAAAGTCTACTGTATCTTCAGAGTAACACTCTGCCACTACATCCACTATAATACAAAAAAAGGGGGGGGGCTTTTATTACTTGCCCATAAAGTATAAAAACAAGAGCCTTCCCCAAGCTCTTGGGTTTAATCTCCACCAACCATTAAAAAGCAAAGAATGCCAGCAGAATCTAGCACATGCTTAAGATTCATGCATCACAGCAGAGACATCCCTGCTCCTCAACGTGGGTTAAGCATGTGACCTCCATGCCAGTGGTAGATCTAAGCTTTCCACACTCTATCAGCAACTGAGCACCACGACGAGTTCATTGTGGCACATTCCCCAGGGAAGGAACAGCTTCTCAATTACTGCTTCAAGTGGCATTAGCATTCCATTAAAAAAAAAAAAAAAGGAAATGAATTTGTCTGTATATTGTCTGATAGTGAAAACTTTCACATAACGATATGTAGCATTGATAATGGAATGCGCAACACACTTTTTAAGTAAGAGGATGACTGGTCACTAAAAATGGTAAACCTGAACATCAAGGCACTCGCAGTGCTCTAGGGGAGCAAAAGGTTCAGTGATAAAATTGCAAACCTTTCCCCTCCCAAAGTCATGTCACTACCAATATTTGCACTCTGAATAATCACAGTTGTGTAGCAGTGGCTTTGCTATACGGACCTTTCAGATAATTCCTTAATTACATGCTAATATCTTCCAACAGCGTGGCACCCAGTTAAGTGTCTTGTCTCACTGTTTTTTCATACTACATCCTATGTGAAGTAGATTAACAGATGCAACAAGCCTATTGTAATCTAAGCTTCTGTCTTAGAGTTTGATGTGTGCTGCCATTATACCAGTATTCCTTACTGCAGATGAACAGCATTGTTTATCAGACCATAAAGCTCTACCAGAGCAACTAGGCATATTGACACAGTCCCAGCTGCAAGTATTTTATATCACAGACCATATTGACACAATTTTAGCTGCAGACATTTCTTATGAAATTTGCTCCTACCCTTGTCTAAAGATCCCAATTCCAGTTGTTTTATCTCTGTTACTATATTCACTGCTTCTAGTACAGTTGGTTTAGACTTTGATTTCAATTTTCTAGTAATTGTTTTTTTGGCAGCCACCATAATTAGACTCAGCAAGGCCTTACTGTGTTTAGGCAATACTGATTCTGTATCATCGCTCAGAAAAATAATTTCTCTAATTACATCTCTGATGGAATAGGCTGTGGGGAATCTTTAAAGTCTGCTAACTCATTACACTCCCAGAAAATATACTCCCAATTACTACTTTATCCATCACACCCCCAACATTAGCTGTCTACCTGAGGAAAAATTCCCTGGAGTCTACTTAGGGTATAAAAAATATGTATGTAAACCATTTCCAAGCAAAAGTCCTAAATCTTATAGATTATGTTGCATGTTTGAGAGAAAAATGTATATCCCCCCCTTCCCAGTCCTTTCTAACATCCGCTGACTGATTCTTATAGTTGTCAAGCAATATTTTGTGCACTCTACTAATTATTCCTTTTTTAACAGCAGCTTCTGTTCTGGATTCTGCTAAAAACTGTACCAGTGCTGGTCTTTTGTTTAGGATCCCCTATTTTTTTCTCTTTGCTTGTACTCTACCTTTCCTTAATAAAGGAAGGCAATCTGTAAGCTGCAGTCCATGTAAATTTATTGGCATCCCCATTCTATTCCACTTCACTCTCTAGTTATTTGCTTCCAATACTTTGATTCCTTTGCCAGTTTTCTCCAGTAAATTCCAGCCCCCTCTTGCCTATTCTCTGTATCCGTTGTTGCAGTCATCCCTATCAGCAGAATCTCCTTTCTCCATTCCAGTGTTGGCTTAGTTCTTAGAATACTTTCTGCTACTTTGAATATAATATTCTGCATCTAAAATCCCAGTCTCTCCTTGTTTTCTTGAGCTTCCTCCTGTTTCTCTGTCATCCCTTTCCACTTTGAATTATAGGTGTCTTCTTGTGCTTTTATACCTGGCTCACTTTGTGGATTTGTGAAACACTTGAATTTTGTGGCATTCTTCTCCAGTACCTTGTATGGCGGGTCCTCTTCATTTAGTTTGCAGCTGAAGGATAAGTTGCTTAAGAACAAGCAAGAGGGTAAGATGCTCCTTGCTGCTGGAGTCTTGTTTCTGTGCTTTCCAAAGAACTTATGCTAGGAACCAGGTAGGAGTGAAGAACATCTGGTTTATTAAACAAATTCCAATATCTCCAGTTTGAACAGAGTTTTGCAATTAAATTCTGTAACAGAGGATGTTTCCTCCATTGGATGTTCCCAAGAGGCAGAGGTGGTCTGCATAATCGGAGGGTCCCCTACCCTTCATCTGGAAAAAAGCCACAGGACCTTTGTGGAACTACCCGATTCTCCACCTCTGGGGGCATTTGGTGGTCTCTCTCTAATGAATTCAAAAGTATGGTTGGCTATCATGCAAGAAAAATTAGATCAGGGAAATCCTTTCTGAAGGCCGTTCTGTACCCATTTCAGAAATCCCAAAAGTTGCCACCTTCTCACTACTAGACGACATGTCAAAAGAAGACTGCAACATAAGAGATCGTGAAGCTGTTGGTAGGGGAAGAGTACCAGACTCTTTAGAACTGAGGTTTACTCCATATTCTTTTTAGCACTGAAAAAGAGAAAGGGTCTCAGGCCAATACTGGATCTCAGTTGCGTAAACCTATATCAAAAGGCATCCAGGAAGTTCCTTCTTACTTTCATGTGGGAGCCACTGATTATCAATTCACAGCAATGACCTTTACACTCGCCAGAGCAACCAGGGTGTTAGTCGGATGCATGGCGGCATTAGCAGCTCTCTTGAGACTGCTGTGAATGAGTTTTCTGGTGTCTTGACAACTGGCTTCTAGTTGCTTTCTCAAGAGATTCCTTGTTAAAAGTAATGGATTCTTTGCTCCAGCTTTGTTTGTTTTTTAAGAAATGCAATAAACACTGCAAAACTGCAGATTAAGCTATCAGAGATGGATGTTTGTAGGCCATCATTATGGCACAAGTTTCAAAATAGCCAGCTTGTCACCAGAAAGAATTTCCCTAGTTTAGTTGTTCGTCAGGCCTACTTCTACAAATCTAGACACCATGTGTATCCCTTGTGTTAAGGGTTCCAATACTAATGGCAGTAATGGTCTTTATTCTGCCTGGGACCAAATATTACATCAGAGGCCTACATTACACCTTCAAGGTACAATGGTATCCAAAGCCTTCCACAAGCATCTGCATTGGTGACTCCAGTCCTCTAGCCTCAGCAAAGGTTGCCCCTTCTTCAGTCCACTTCCACTGGCCACACTCACCACAGAAGTGTCTTCTCTGGAATGTGAGGTGTTTTCATTTACAGACTGTCCAAGAGACTTGGATGTTGTGCAAGGCCACATTGCACACACACATTTTGGAAATAAAGACAGTCCCGTTGTTGCAGGCCTTTCCGGGCTTATTTCCACAAGGTACAGTTTACATACTATTGGGTAATACCTCAGTTGTTTGGTATATCAATAAATAAGAATGAACCAGATCTTGCCCTCTTTGTGGAGAGGCAGTGGGGATATTGGAATGGGCAGCAGCTCTCAACACTTTCTTACTGTTGTTCTCGTCCTTGGTTAAGACTAAGCTAACCAGATATGTGCAATTGTCTCTCAAGTGAACCTTAAATATGTCTACACATACTGAGTTTTCATCGGTAGGGGAAGCCATGCTTAGCCTTTTTTGCATCATCAAGCAACACCAAACGCAACTTCTTTACTCTTATCTACTAGTAGGTTAGATACCCAGGGGTGCATTAGTCAGTCAGCTGCCCCAAGTGTACTTTACATGTTTTCCCCTTTCTGCTTACTCATGAAGTTCATTCAAAAAGTGATATTGTGCAAGGCCAAAGTAATTCTGATTACCCCATTTTGTCCCAAACTGCTACAGTTTCCCATTGTTCACTCTTGGTTCTTAGTTCCTGTTAGTTTCATGCTGGACTCCTGGCAGGTCTCATCCATCCCTCTATGACCTCAAATTAACTGCATGGTTTCATTAATTCCATTATTAGCAAGGGTCATTTTACCTCTTCAGGATGGTTCAGGCCCTTACTGTAGCACAGAAACTGTCTACAAAGAGAATAGCAGAAATTCTCCATACTAGCCACAAGTCAAGGTCTAGATCCCTTTACAGAACTTATATGTACTGTACTCCACAGTTTAGCTGAAATTATTAGTAAGAACTCCAGTTTTACTCCACTAAGGGTGCATCTTTCGGCAATTTCTAATTCCCATTATAGA
Organism: Protopterus annectens; assembly: GCF_019279795.1. Classification (NCBI taxonomy): domain Eukaryota; kingdom Metazoa; phylum Chordata; order Ceratodontiformes; family Protopteridae; genus Protopterus; species Protopterus annectens. The sequence continues at coordinate 536,737,189 of NC_056740.1, forward strand.
TTTAACCACATATTGGCATGACAAAAAGCCTGAAAGGCATTCTTACGGGGCACTTTTCAGCTGAGATCACCTATGAAGAATCTCTCTCCTGTTGGATCTTAATTTTTTTCTTTGAAAACCTTACTTACTTACAGCTGAAGTATCTCAGTTGGAAAAGATTGTTCTTGGTGGCAGTTTTTTAGTCAGAAGGGTCTCGGCAGGTCATGTAATTTTCACCTCTATATATAATTTTTCATAAGGAGAGGGATACCTTAAGATCCAACCCAGCTTTAATGTGTAGGGTAGCCTCTTATTCTTAGAATCTGTACATCTTCAGTGTTCTTTCCCCATTTTTCTACTTCTTAACTAGTCTACTATTGAATACTAACTAGACTGTATTGACATAATGATCGTAAGCAACTAATTTTATCAGAATGTTCTAAACAATATAAGCAGACATTCTGCTCTTTATTTCCCTTTGCAACTGACAGTCTGAACTGGAAAGCAAAAACTACTTTGTCAAGGTGGCTGTCTCAATACATTGTTTTACTGCTGTTAATCTAGCCACAGGTCTCTTCCGCATAATCCTAAACCTTGCTTCAATATCATTAACCTTTACATTAGCTTGTACCAGAAACTTTTCCTTAGATGACATCTGTATTTCTGATACATGGACCTCATTTCTATACCTTTGCTTGACTTAGTTTAGATTCAGGGCTTCCTTGGTACCCACGTTACTTTGTTGTGTTTTCTGATGGTGCCACCCAAGTTGTCCTGCTACAGATCAGGTCTGATACTTGCAGTGTACAGACTGGATTTTGACAGACAAAGAGATATACTTAACCTAATGATGCATCTGCATGCTCCTTGCCTGTACATTACAACATACCCACAAATTGCCCCCATGCCTCTTTCCATGCTAAATCTGCATCAACATAGAAGGCATCTTTGAGGTCCACAGAGATTACATGACATAAAAGTACTTCTTAAATGAAACATTTTTACCTCTTTCCTTAAAGCTCTCAAACTTGATTCAGAGATAGGTCCAGGAGAGTAGCATTAGGGGAATGACTGGAAGAACTCAAGTTTAGAAACTCTTCCTATTCGTCTGTTGTTATGGTAAGTACATAGCTTGCATGTGTAACACTTTTACATGCATGTACATACATACACATCTATAGACATGTATACTCGTGTGTGTGTGTGTGTGTGTGTGTGTGTGTGTGTGTGTATATATATATATATATATATATATATATATATATATATGCATATATATATATGTGTGTGTGTATGTATATATATATATATGTGTGTGTAGATGTATATATAAAATATACGTGTATTTATATATATATATATATATATATATATATATATATATATATAAATACACGTGTGTGTGTGTGTATATGTATGTATACATATATATATATATATATATATATATATATATATATATATATATATATATATATATATAAAATACACGTGCGTGTATGTATGTATATATATATATATATATATTGTTATATATGTGTGTATATGTGCATACACACGCACACACACACACACACGTGTGTGTGTGTGTGTATGTATAGGTATACAGTCATAGCAAATGTTTGGTAGTCTTTTCTTTTTTCCTTTTGGCTAATTTGTGCTCATCCGTTTCAGATATAGATGTCTGTTCTTGAACAGTTGTACACCTGTTACATTTATAGTTCTCTTTTGTATAAAAGTATACAAAGAAATGCTCTTTATTTGTATGTTAAGTCACATGCATGCCCATGTATTTTCTTGCAGCATACTGTCTCTAGGAGGTTTCATAGCTGTCGTCTCTTGGAGGACATTGATCCTTGAAGCTTTTAGACCAGCCTGTACTGCTCTATAGCCAGTCCTAATACTGTGTGTTGAATTTGTATTGTATTGTTTTGTTTTGTTGTCTAGAATTTTCTAGTTGATGGGCCTTGTGCACTTTCCCTTAAATTTCAGGTCATTTAAAATTTAAATTCTCAGAGATGCATCCTTTTTTTTGTTTTTCCTTTCTTTCTTGTGCATTTGCATAGATGGCTTAGATTTAATTTATATGTCTGTCATCCTTTTTAATGAAGAACACCCAAACTTGGCCTCTGTGGTGCGCATGTTTTTTGTGTAATCAGAGCTGACACAGCTTTTTGGCTTTAAGTTTTTCCTTTGCATATCATAACATCCTGCTACACATTTTCAGAAGAATAATATACTGTCTTCTGGGATCTGTCAGTTTACTGTCGCTTTGAAAGCTGTTTTAATTTAACTTTGCAGCAGTTATCGGTAAAGCTATAACAACATCTTCCTGTGAGCCCTACCATGCTCCTCTAGAAGGTTATGTTTTTTCAGGGTGTTGTGTACTTTTGGTGCCTAATTAGTTTTAAGCTTTTTCTCATGGAGTTGCACCCAAAGGGAGTAAGCTTTGGACTCTGTCCTATAAGTGACTAAAATTGCCATCCTCTGATATAAAGTTACTTTTTGTAACTCTACGTCTGGGTTGGCAGTCTCAGATTTAGTATTCCCACCCTCCATATTGCTAATGGCCTAGTGGATGATGATCTGATAGATTTCTGATTTGTTTCCTTTCTCCTGTTTTGTTTGCTCCACCTTTTGCAGGCTTTAGTGGTTTGGAGATGTGTCCTTGGGTATGGGTATGAGGGAGGAGGTTGGGTAGCCTAGTCAAGTTTCCTGGATTCATCTAGCCAGCTATCCGATACGTCTCCGGGTTCCTCAACATCTGCCCAAGCCTTAGGACTCGGTTCGTTTGAGTCTGGGATTACTCTGTAGGTCTCTGCTTCCGACGACAGCAGCACAGCAGATGTGCTGCGCCAACCATGACTTCAGCCATTGCTCTAAGGGAAAAGGGAGTCCATGCTCCGGACATTGCCAAGCCTAAACAGAGAGCTACTCCTAGGAAGTGGCTTCGTCTCGGCCCCAGCCAAGGCCTACCAGCCTCCACTCACATGTTTATCAGCAGGATCTTGTGAGATTGGTAGAGGACCTATTTCCTTTGTTAGAGGCAGGCAACCTCCCTCTAAATCCTTCCCAGGAAAGAGGGAGATCCCCTTCCAGAAGTCCTTGCTGATTCCTTTGAGTCAGTTGAGTAATCTGACCAGGAGGATTCTTCTTTTGAGGAGGACCCCTCCATGGCATCCTTTGATGACTCCTGACTTTGAGGACAATCTGCCTTCGGTTTCTCCTCCTGAGGATTTATCTTTTGGGGAAACACTAAACACTTTGAGGGAACATTTCCAATGAGATGCCCAGGATTGCCCTTAGTCCAAGAAAAGGATAAGGGAATTTCTCAACCTCTCAAAACATAAACCCCTTGCAATCTCTCATGTTTTGGAGGTTGTGGATGATTTATTTCAGGGCTCTTCGTTGAAGCCAGACTTCCTCGCTCCTGCCCTTAGAAAACCTGACCGATTTTGTGGGGTTTTGGATGCTCATAAGCATCTCTTTAAAAATCCTGCAGCTGACCCAGGGTTCATGACCCATGGTCTTAAAGGAGACCGAGAAATTCCTTGCCCATTGGTAAAGAAAGTAGGGCCCTAGATAGAGCTGGCAAAAAAAGTTGACACTTCTGCCACCTTATTTATGATGGCATTAAATTGCCAGTTATCCATGATAAAATCCCAGGAGACTTTACTGGAGCAAATGAGGTATGACTTTAGAGAACAAGGGCCTCTCTAAGGAGTTACTGGACCTTCAATTCCAGCTCCTGGGTAGCAAAACATTCCCTGCACTGTGGGTATGATGCTGTGGAAAGCTGCCAGCAGGGCTGCAGCTACAGGCTCTGTAATTAGGAGAGAGACATGGCTGAGGGAACAGTCCCCCCTAGAGCACGTCATATCAAACCTGATGGATACCCCATTGAACAAGGAATTTCTCTTTGACCCCATAGCAGAAGTTGTGCTCAAAAAAATGGAAGACAAGGCCAAGTCTGTGCAGATTGTTAGATTTCCTGTAGAAGCAGCGCCCTCGTTTCAGTAGAAACTACAAAGCATTGGTCCTTTCCTTACCAATCTAAGGCTAAACAAAGAAAGCCTCTTTGGTGCTAAGACCCAGGCAGTGCCAATCGGAAAACTCTAGGTCAAGGAGTTCCAGACCACATGCCCCTGGCAGGGAACAATTATGACTCTTCATGATAGTTTCCCCCTCCCTTACTCCCTTCTCGACTTGGTGGGAGGCTAGCATTATTCCAAGGGAATTGGTCCCTCATTACTTCAGACCACTGGGTACTAGCCAATGTTATGTAGTCCTATCTTGCCTCCATTATTACATGCGTGTTCGGAGCCGATCCTTGGCTCCGACTCGGCCGCTTAGAAAGCCTGAAAACTTCTGATTGGCTCGTGGCTAATAGGTATCACATGATGCATACGCACATTCCCCAGATCTCGTTTGCCGCGTTTTCAGTCGGAAGCTTCTTTTGGTTGACCATGGCTAAGTGATTTAGTTCTTTATTATTCTGCTTGTTATAAGTTTTTAACTTCATGTGAAGTGCTTTTCTTATTGCTGTTAGCCTTATTGTGATAACCGATTGTGTCAATTTAACCAGATTTGACTTTTCTGCTATAAAATTTTGGGCCTGTTGGCCTTTTTTGTGTGTGTTCCCATGAATGTGTGTGTTTGACTAAACCGTTTTACTTAGATGTATTAGCCTGTTTCTCTTTCCTTTACATTAGGTTTGTTTAAGTTAGAGAACCTAGTAAAACTTCCCTGGTTGTTTGTCATGAGAAATAGGGCTAGATCTGTTTAGGTTAGAGGATCTAGTTCCTCTCTTGTTGAGTGAGTGTGTTGTTTTAGTTCTCTTCAATCGCCTATTGAGAATGCAATTATGTCTAAAGAACATAAAGAGCATAAACAGGATTTAAAAAGTGTACTAAATGCTCTCAAAAAAATGTCCATCACTGATGGACATAGCATCTCTGTGTACTGTTTAGGGGCCATACATCTTCAAGAGACTTGTCTCTTTTGCCATTCCTTTAGTCCTAGAGTGCTCCAGGAATGGAAGAATAAGTTGATTCTAAAAGGATTGTTAAAATCTTCATTCAAGGAAGACCTAGCCAGCTCGTCCTCCTCTGCTAGGTCGCATTCTTCTAGTAAAGATAAGGGCAAGACCTCCAAAAGGCCTTCTCCAGCCTCAACTTCTGTCTCTGAACCTCCACAGAAGTTACCTAAATCGGAGATGGTCTCTGTCTCTTCGGCTCCACTGTCCTTTAGCTGATCGAGATTCTGGACACAGACATTGCAGTGTCGGCACCCAGTGCTTTGGTGCCGATCACCAGCAGTCCTCTTCGGAGCCGGTCTACAGACATTCCACCGGTCTCCCCTATTTTAAAATCACCTATATTACAGAGTGCGAGGTCTCCAACACTGTCCTCCAGATCCTCCAGGAGCTTTTCTGAAGAGGACATCGAGAGAGTGCTGCTCAGACTCCTTAAGTCGTCGGCCTTGGCAACATTTTTATCGGCTCCGAGCACTTCTGTCTCTGAGCCGACTCCTGTTACCGACCCTGCTCTTTTTCCTCCTCCAACCCAGATTGGGCCTTTGGAGCTGATGCTGTCGGTACTGACTACAGTGGTGTCCTCGGCTCCAGCACCCTGGGTGGTTGTCTCAGAGCCGAGCCCCGCTCCGACACTGTCGGCGCCATCCGAAGTGTCTAGGGTCCGAAGCTCTTCGGTCGGGCCTGAGGGGGACACTTGGAACCGAACCTCTTTGGTGCCGAGTCTTCCTCTTGGTGCGTTGGCCTGAGTGAGCTCGGACCCTACATTGTTCTCGGAGCCGATTCCTTTGAAGCCATCAGCGCCTACACTCTCCATGGAGCAGGGGCGTCATTCTGAGCCGGAAGAATCAGTTTTCGTGAAGATGAGGAGCATGTTGGATAGTTCATCCTTAGCACTTAGGAGTACCGATGCTATACTCCCTCAAGTGCCAACTACGGTCTCAGCATCCTCTCTCTCCCGGGATGGTAGAGACTTACAGCCTCAGAACCACCGTTTGGGTGGTCCCCGATCTTCCGAGGCCTCCCCAGAAGACCCCACTGAGGAGCCCCCTTGGAAGAGATCATGTAAGAGGAAGCATGTAAACTCCCCTGATGAGTCTGTCACATCTGACACTGACCTCGATGAGTCGGAGGGGTCCCCTAAGTCATCCTCTGAAGATGTCTCCTTTGCAGACATTTTGGAGATCATCAAGCAGAGAGGCGGCTGGCCCACCGTTATCCCTTCTGATGGGGAGTCAGTGTACCTGAAGGCTTTTGGTTCTCAACCCTCAGCTTCATGGGTGTCTTCTCCATTTGATGAATTGCTAGATCTCGTGAGTCAAAAAGCATGGCAGACTCCCGACGCTGTGGAACCGGTCCCCAGGAGACCGAATAAATTTCTTTCCGTCCCTAAGAACAAAGAGTTTTTACCTAAGGGTTTACCTGTTAATGCCATGGTGGTGGCGGCGGCCACTAAAAGGAGCTAGCAGAGACGACTACTTCTATCCATCCACCTAATAAGGAATCCCGAACGATTGATAGGTATGGGAAGCATATCGTCTCTTCAGCGGCTTTTACACTCCGATCGCTGAACTATCACATTTTATGAGACTTCAGAGAGATCTCCTAAAGGAGTTGGGAGATGCTCTTCAGGGTACCTAGACTGAAGCAGTCCCATCTACAGTGTCGGCTCAGTTGGCTACCCTCACATCTATTGTTAACTCCTCCATGCGGCTGATCTCATATGTAGCTGATGGTGCGAGTAGGGTGGTGGGTTCAGGAGTCTCATTAAGGAGACATTCCTGGATGCGTCTATGCAACTTTGCTGAGCCTTTCAAGTCTACATTCATCAGTGCTCCCATGGACGGATCCTCTCTTTTTGGACCCAAGGTGAAAGATACCCTCACCAGGTGTGTGCAGGAAGGAAAGACGCTCTGGCGTGGGAGTCAGTTTTACCGTTCCTTCTAGACCTTACCCTAAAGGTCAGAAGAGCGGCAAAATGTGGTTCAAGAAATCACAGAGACCTTTCCAGGACACACAGGGTGATTCCTCCTTCAGAGGCAGGGTGGGAGGAAATAATGGCAGACGTCACCCTAGAGGCAGGGGAGGCCCACAAAATCAGGGAGGTCGCGATTCCTTTCGTGACCATCCCTATCAGCGTTCCTGATGTGGAACCCGACTGTGCGTCTCTGGAGCCGGTCGGGGGTCACCTGTCCTTGTACCCAGAAGCCTGGCTAAATCTCACTCGAGACAAGTGGTTACAAGACATCATTACCAGAGGTTACTCTATACCCCTTTCCCATCCACCACGCCCTCCCAAAAGGATCCCAGATGTACCACCCAATCACAGGGATCAAGCGGCTATAGAGATAGAAAAGCTGCTATTAAAAAGAGCCATCCGAAAGGTCCCAACAGACCAGACAGAATTCGGAACATACTCCAGGTTTTTTTTAGTTCCAAAAAGAACAGGGGACTGGAGACCCATCCTAGACCTCAGCAGGTTAAACGAACATGTAAAGAAGTCCAAGTTCCGAATGGTCACTCTCTACAATCCATACTCCCTTTGTTGGGGAGTTGACAGCTGGATGTGCTCAATAGATCTCCAGGATGCCTACTACCACATAATGATGGACAAAGCATCAAGGAGCTACCTACGCTTCTGGCTGGGAGCCAATCATTACCAATTTTGGGTGCTGCCCTTTGGTCTCACCACAGCCCCCCGGGTGTTCACCAAGTGCATGGCAGTAGTCACAGCTCATTTGCAGCGTCTGGGAATCCAAGACGATTGGCACCTGACCGCCACCACCAGGCATCGCCTAATTCACTCTAGTGATTACACAATCAAGCTCTGATGTTCATCGTGCATACAGCTGCAGTCATAACAGATGGGTTCTCCTGCCGTCAGGCGGGTCCTCGGTCGGCCGAATTCCAAAGTCTAGGTCCGGCGTCGGTTGTCGTCGCTTCTTCCCTGACGTCAGTGCGACAGGGGTATAAAAGAACCAGCCGACACCATTTTCTTCAGTCTTTCTTGCCGCGCGGTGCCCGAAGCAGAAGCAGTTCGCAAGTGCCGGTCGGCCAGCTCCTGAGATTACAAAAAATTTGGAACCGAAGTCTTCTTAAAAGCTAAGTATCCCGTTGGGGAAACTTTTTCTTGCCTCAGACCGATGTCAGACAAAGTTAATAATTGTATTTCTTGTGGGAAGCAAATACCGCATAAGGATTTCCATTCCCTCTGTATACCTTGTTTAGGCCCAGACCACGACGTCTCGGTCTGTCGCTTTTGTGCTACATTCAACAAACGCACTATTAAGCGTCGGGTGGATTTCACCCAGCATTTTTTTGGGAAAGCATTTAACTATACTATGTCGTTGGATACTCCGACTCCGGTTTTGTCTAAAAAACGCAAAGGCAAGGACCGACACTCGAGGTCCGCGGCCTCTACCGACACCACGCCAAAGCCGACTACACGTGGTCCGGTTCTCAGCGAGGCGCCTACGCAGCCCCTGATTACCGACGACACATCTTTGGCGGTGTCTCTTGTACCCGAGGTCGCAGGCTCCTCGGCCCACACCCTGACTACAGATACCGAAGCCACGCTTGGCGTTGAAACACAGAATGTGGACAGGTCCACCTCCACTCAAGGTGTCTTCAGACCTTCCTCTTCTTTCTCCATCAAGGCTTTCACCAAGTCTAAAGCTACCATGCACCCTAAGAGACCAGCTACACAGGGCCCATCTTCAGGCCCCATGCCTAAGAAACAGATGCTTAAAATGGCTGAGGATTTAATTACTCTAATCAGAGGTTCTCAGCCACCTCCGGACAAAAGACCCAGAGTGGAGGAAGATTCCCCCTCCTCTGATCAGGGCTCCATTAGTTCAGAGCACTCTGATTATCAGGAACAGTCTTACTCTCCTTTTGAAGACTCTGATGCAGAGGAGTCTATTCCTTCTGTATCCCCCCCTGAGGATTACTCATTTGGTGAAACTCTGCATACCTTAAGGGAACACTTCCACTGGGAAGGCCAGGATTATTCAGATTCCAAGAAAAGGCTCAGGGAATTTCTTTTGTTACCCCAGCACAGGCCTCTGGCTATACCTCCTGTCCTGGACATCCTAGATGATGTTTACTCGGAGGCCTGCCTTAACCCGGACTCTCTTCCTCCAGCTCCAGTTAGCCTGACAGGTACTACAGGGTTCCTGACTCACACCAATTTCTATACAAAAGCCATGCTGCTGACCTAGAAACCATCTCACAGGGGCCCAAGGGAGTTAAGGCCTCCATTGCCAAAAACCCTTTGCCTTCCGAGAGAGATTCCAGATCCTTAGAAAGGTGGGGAAAAAAGGTATATACCTCGGCTACCTTATCCATGAGGGCCTTTAACTGTCAGTTTCATATGCTAAAATACCAACAGTTTCTGTTATCTCAATTGAAAAGTAAAATGTCACAACCTGAACAACCAGACATGAAGGAGTTGCAGGATTTGATGCATAGTGCAGAACAAGTGGGTAAACATACCTTACAATGTGGTTTTGATGCTCTAGAGGCCTCATGTAGAGCTGCTGTTACAGGCTCAGTCATACGTAGGCATGCCTGGCTCAAGGAAGAAGCCTTGCCTGATCATGTCAAAGCTAAATTATTAGAAGCCCCTCTTCAAAAGGATGTACTATTTGGGGCAAATGCTGAGGAAGTATTACGGAAAATGGAGGAAAAGGCTAAATCAATGCAAACTGTGAAAGAATTTCTGCAGGTTCAACCCCCACGTTTTAGTAGAAATTGGCCTTCCAAAAACTGGTCCTTTCCTGCCACAGACAGACCCCAAAGAGGCAGATACAGGCGCCCGAGGGGTAGAGGACAATCTCAAGGCTCGTACAGAGGCAGACAATGGCAAGCTCCTACACAAAGAGGTGGTGAGGACAACTCGCAATCTTTCAGAAAGCAAACCCAATGACTTTCCCCTTTGCATGCCAACCAGGTCTCAAATGGCAGCCCCCTTAGGAGGAAAGCTGGCACTATTCTCAAAAAATTGGCATGTCACAAAGGACAAATGGATCCTGGACAACAGAGGCTACAAATTCCATTTTCATACCCTTCCAAAAATGAAAGGCATGCCAAACCTGCCACACAATCAAAGGGCAGAGGCACAAAAGAAAATTTCAGATCTTATAAACATGAAAGCTATTCAAGAGGTACCTACACACGAACAAGGTCAAGGTTTTTATTCCAGGTTATTTCTGGTGCCAAGGAAGGGAAAAGATTGGAGAACTATTTTGGATCTTTCCATCCTAAACACATTCCTACTCGTACCAAAATTCAAGATGCTCACTCTACAGCAACTTCTTCCCATGCTGGGCAAGGAGTCTTGGCTGGTAACATTGGACCTCAAGGAGGCATACCTGCATGTCCCAATCAGACAAAATTGCAGAAGATACCTCAGATTTCTTGCAGGTTCAACCCATTATCAATTCTCTGCATTGCCCTTTGGCTTATCTACTGCGCCCAGAGTATTCACGAAATGCCTGGCATCAGTAATTGCCTACTGCAGACTTCAAGGGATACAAATATACCCTTATTTGGACGACTGCCTGATCCAAGCGGACAGCAAGCACTTTCTTCTGAAACATCTGGCTTATGTAATAATGTTATTAAACTCTCTGGGATACACAGTCAACAAAGAGAAATCAAGACTAATACCCTTTCGGAAGATAATTTTCCTGGGTGCCAATTTGGACACAAACACCCAGATGGCCTACCTCACGCCAGAGAAGCAGGGGCAACTAATTCAATATTTCAGAACACTGGCAAATTGCACCAGGCTGACTGCAAGGAAAATCCTGCAGGCTCTGGGATTCAGGGCATCTTGCATCTTACTAATCCCATGTGCAAAGCTGCATATGAGAAAACTACAATGGTACCTAAAAACATATGGTCTCAACACAGCCACAGTTTGGAAACAATAATACCACTAATTCCATGTCTGCAAAAGGAATTTCTGTGGTGGGCTCAAGCATGTCAAACAAACACAGGTCTTCCATTCAGCAAACCTCAAGCAAATCAAGTCATCACAACAGACGCCTCGGACATCGCCTGGGGGGGGCGCACATGACAGACCGGTGCATTCAGGGCAAATGGTCCAAAAAAGAAAAGCACCTTCACATCAATCAAAAAGAAATGCTAGCAGTAATAAATGCTATTATAGCTTTCAAGGACCTTCTACAACCAGGTCAGCTATTGATAAGAACAGACAACACCACAGTTATGTGGTACATAAACAAGCAGGGAGGAACACATTCTTATCCCCTATGCAGACTGGCTATGTCACTTTGGAACATGGCCATGGACTTACAAATGGAGCTACAAGCACAGTACTTGCCAGGCAAGGAAAACACGCTGGCAGACAACCTAAGCAGGAATATGACAGATCCACACGAATGGAGGTTGCATCCAAAAGTTTTTACAGAAATAATCCAAGAATGGGGAAGGCCAGACATAGATCTCTTTGCCTCCCACAAAAATCATCAATTGACAAAATTCTGCTCAAGGATCTTCCATGCGAAGGCCTGGAGAGTGGACGCTCTCTCTTTCAGTTGGACATCAATGACAGTTTATGCCTTCCCACCTTTTCCTCTGCTGCCCAAAGTACTATTGAAGACCAGAGCAGACAGACCAAAGATGATCCTCATTGCTCCGGAATGGCCAAGGCAACACTGGTACCCACTCCTGAGGAGCCTGACGCATTCCCCACCATGGACCCTGCCTCTAATGCCTCTTCTTCTGACTCAGCACAGCTTCAAAACTCTTCACAGTCAGCTGAAAACACTCAATCTAGCCGCATGGAAGATTCCTTAGCATCGCAGCAGGTCCTGCTCTCCAAGGAGGTGCAGGATGTCATTTTGGAGGCCAGAAGGCCATCAACTAGAAAAGCTTACTCCGCAAAATGGAAACGTTTTTGTGTCTGGAATGAGAAAAAGGGCCAGAGCCCTGGAAAACTGAATTTACCTCACATACTACAATATTTGGCTGAACTGCGAAGCACTGGACTTTCGTTCTCCTCCATCAAAATCCATGCCTCAGCCATTTCTGCAGAATACAACACTGATCCACCTTTATTCTCTCACCCTCTATTAAGACAGTTCCTCAGAGGGGCTAAGAATTTAAGACCACCAAGGAAACAACCAATACCTGCTTGGGATCTTAATTTCATTCTGGAAAAACTGACTTTGCCTCCTTTTGAGCCAGCTGCCTCATCAGATTTACAATATTTGTCCTGGAAAACAGCTTTCCTTCTGGCTATCACTTCAGCTCGTAGAGTTTCAGAACTACAGGCTCTTATGGCTGTCCAGCCTTTTATCATCTTCCATCAGGACAGAGTTTCATTACGTACCAACCCATCCTTTATGCCTAAAGTGGTATCCAGGGTAGCTTTAAATCAGGCCATACATTTACCCACTTTTTATCCTAATCCTCAAAGCAAAGGGGAGAGATTACTGTATTCCTTGGACATCCACAGACAACTGCGTTATTATTTGGACAGAACAAAACCTTTCAGAAAATCAGAACAGCTTTTTGTGGCCTATGCGGTAGGAGCTCAAGGAAAGCCAATTTCCAAACAGACAATCTCAAAATGGATAGCCCACTGCATACGCTTTTGCTATTCCTTTCATGGCAAAACTGTACCTACAGGCATTAGAACTCATTCTACCAGGGCCACAGCCACCTCTGCAGCCTTCCTCAGAGGAGTTCCTACCAAGGATATTTTAGAAGCAGCCACTTGGAGTTCTGTGCATACCTTCTCCAAGCACTACCACCTACCATTATACTCCAAATCTAGAGCAGGCTTTGCCACTGCAGTCTTGCAGGGCATTTTGGCTCCTCCTAGTTCCACCTAGTGCCTACCACCCCTTTCTTAGCTTTGGGATTCTACCCATCTGTTATGACTGCAGCTGTATGCACGATGAACATAGTACAGTTTTGTACCTACCATAAATGTAGATGTTCGAGTGCTAATACAGCTGCAGTCCAGGTTTCCCTCCCTCCTTCCCCTCTAGGGGTATTCTTTTATGGTGTATTTGCTTGCAACTACTGGTCTTTGATTATATTGCATTGCAACTTTGATTATATTGCATTGCATTATTACATAATTTTATGTATTGCCTTCTTTCTGGGGGCACCTGACATCTGGGGCAAGAAAAACTGAAGAAAATGGTGTCTGCTGGTTCTTTTATACCCCTGTCGCACTGACGTCAGGGAAGAAGCGACGACAACCGATGCCGGACCTAGACTTTGGAATTCGGCCGACCGAGGACCCGCCTGACGGCAGGAGAACCCATCTGTTATGACTGCAGCTGTATTAGCACTCGAACATCTACATTTATGGTAGGTACAAAACTGTACTTTCCCAGTTGGGAATCTCGATAAACTGGGAAAAATCCTCTTTTTTGCCCACTCAGTCTATAACTTTTATAGGAGCAAACATAGACACGGTCAAGATGACAGCCAGATTGCCTACTGACAGAATACAGAATCTTGTGCAACATATTTACAGAATACTTCCCCTTCAGAGAGTCAAAGCGAAGGTGGTGCTGCAGCTTCTCGGGACTATGGCGTCAACCATAACCTTGGTACCTTTAGCAAGACTACATATGAGAATACTCCAATACCTCCCGTCATCCCAGTGGTCGTTTCAACAGTTGCTTCTACATCATCAGATCCTGATTACAGATCTTTGCAAAAAGGACCTATGCTGGTGGATTCAACCAGGTCATCTTACCACAGGGAGTCCCTTTGTACCGCACCAACCCATTGCCACTGTGACCACGGATGCCTCTCAGATAGGGGGGGGGGGGGCATTATCTTGGCAGGACTGTCCAAGGCACATGGCAAGAGCAGGAGGCGCATCTGCATATCAATGTCCTAGAGATGAGGACGGTGCTTCTAGCGTTGCAAGTACTTTACGACTTTCTCCCTCTAGGGACGATAGCTATCCAGACCGACAACATCTCGGTTGTCTGGTATTTAAACAAACAAGGGGGAACCAGGTCATACCCCTTGTGTCGAGAGGCCATGCAAGTTTGGGATTGGGCAATTACTTCCCAACGCTTTCTCATTGCAATACACATCCCGGGGACTTCCAACGTAATAGCGGACAAGCTAAGCAGGGCAGTTTTGTTATCTCACGAATGGTCCTTGAACCAGAAAATAGCCAGTATGATCTTTCACAAGTGGGGACAACCCTGGTGCGACCTCTTTGTCAGTCCCATCAACACCAAATGCAGCACCTTTTTCTCTCTCATCCTCCCCCTCCGGGGGAGTCTCCAAGAGATGCACTAGTCCACGATTGGCCCCCGGGCTTATGTTTTTCCTCCTTTTCCACTCACCCCCAAGGTCATACAGAAAGCAATGCTATTGAGAAGCAAGATGATCCTCGTCACCCCTTACTGGCCTCGTCAGATTTGGTTCCCTTTCCTCAGGCCTCACCTGTTGGACTGCCCATGGACCCTGGACCCAGTGCCAGACCTCCTGACACACATGTTAGGTTCTCTTCACCCCAGTCTCCACACTCTCAAACTGATAGCATGGCTGCTCCAGTTCCATCACTAGTCAGGCTTCATGATTTGTCTCTAGCTGTAACCCATATTATTACCTCTTCTCACAAGCCTTCGACCAGAAAATTGTATCATAGTAAATGGAAGAGATTTTCCATATGGGCACACAATAGAGAAGTTGATCCATTTACAGCTCCCATTACTATTGTTCTAGAGTTTTTCTGAACTCTTTCACCAAGGTTCAGCGGCTGCTGCACTCCGAGTTCAACTAGCAGCAATATCTAATTTTCATCTGGGGATTAATGATTCCAGTCTTATGTCTCACAAACTGTGCAAATCCTTTCCTAAGGGTTCCATGATGTTAAGATCTCCTGTGCAAGACCCCATTCCTCCTTGGGACCTGAATCTAGTTCTGTCTAGACTTACTCTGCCACCCTTGGCCCATAGTTGTCAGTTGAAGTTTCTGTCTTGGAAGACTCCCTTTCTAGTAGCAATAACCTCAGCCGGGCGAGTTTCTGAATTACAGGCTCTGTCTGTTAAACCTCCATACTTAATTTTTCACAAAGAATAGGGTCTTTCTCCGGACCAATCCTTCTTTTATTCCTAAGGTCTGTTCTCAATTTCACTTAAACCACACAATTGAATTGCCAGTGTACTACCCTAATCACTTCAATAAAGCAGAGTATACATTCCACCAATTGGATGTACACAGGCAACTATGTTTCTATATCCACCGGACCAAAGAATTTAGAAAATCAGAACAGCTGTTTATTTCTTTTGCTGAGGCAAGAATGGGCTTGCCAGTTTCCAAGGTTACACTTTCAAACTGGATCTGTAGTTGTATTTCCTTTATTTACAGTTCTCAAGGAAAGGCATTACCCTTTAAAGTTAAAGCACATTCCACCAGGTCCTTCTCTACTTCTGCTGCTTTCCAAGCCAGGACACCTATTGATAGTATTTGTGCAGCAGCAACATGGGCTACCCCTCATACTTTCATTTCCCATTATAAATTGGATTTAACTTCCAGGGGTAGAGCTTCGATTGGTTCCACGGTACTCAGGAGTATCTTCTAATGAGCCACCCATTCAAAATGCTAGGGACGCTGTCCCACATGTAATAATGGAGGCGAGATAGGACTACATAACATAAAGAAGTTATGTACTCACTATAACGTTCCATGTATGTAGTCCATCTCGCCAAACATTATTACGAACCCACCCACCAGCCCCCTTCCTGGAGGATCTGGAGACAGTTTTTTCCCTTTCTACAGTGTTTTTTTTTTTTGCCACAAGGGCTCCTTTTATTACAGTTTATTCTTCCGGGCCTTTGTTCCTTTTCTTTTTCATGTCTGATTCTGGTAGACTAGTAGCAAACAAGATATGGGGAATGTGCACATGCATCATGGGATACCTATTAGCCACGAGCCAATCAGAAGTTTTCAGGCTTTCTAAGCGGCCGAGTTGGAGCTGAGGATCGGCTCCAAACCCACATGTAAAAATGTTCGGCGAGATGGACTACATACATGGAACGTTATGGTGAGTACATAACTTCTTTTTTTTTTCCAAGGGGCTACAAGCTCAAATTCAAGCAACCCTTGAAGCCATCAGGCTTCCCGGACATTCCCCCAAACCAAAGGGCAGAGGCTGTTTCCCAAGTAGAGATGCTACGTGCAGGCTCTCAAGGCAGTGGAACCTTTCCTCATATTCCATCCAAACATACTCATTCAGGACTAACCCCTCCTTTATGCCCAAGGTGGTGACAGACACCTCCTTAAATCAAGCCATACATTTCCCTATCTTCTTCCCCAAACCACAAAACATAGGGGAAAGAATTCTTCATTCCATGGATGTGCATCAGCAGCTCCATTACTATCTTGACAGGATAAAGATTTTGAGAAAATCAGACCGGCTGTTTATGCCCTTTGTCAGCAGTTCTCAGGGAAAACCAGGTTTCCAAACAGACCATTTCTAAATGGATCTCACACTGCATCTCCTTCTGTTACAGCCATTATGGTAAGAATCCTCCTGATGTCAGGACACACACTACTAGGGGTAACTGCTGCTTCTGCCGCCTTCCTAAAAGGGGTACTCACCAAGGACATCTTGGAGGCTGCTTCTTGGTCTTCAATGCATACCTTCACCAACCATTACAACTTATCAGCCTTCTCCATGTCCAGAGCAGGATTTGCCACTGCCATCTTGCAGGACATCCTTGCCTCACTTTAATCCACCTTCCACCCTCCTTCTCAGCTTTGGAATCATCCCACAAGTCAGGACTGCAAAAGTCAAACATGAAGAACATAATACAGTTGTGTATACTTATCATAAATGTAGATGATAAAATATATTCACTGTTGCAGTATTCTTTCCCTCCCTCCTTCCCCCTTAGCCTACAGGGTAGGCTTGAACAAGCTTTTTCTTTAGTCAAGCGGTCCCTCCTCTTGCCTCTTTCTTTTCTTGGATTCTCTGTCAAAGGTCCCTTGAGTTTGACTTCCATCTAGGAGGGCTCCTGTCTTCATGAGAACAAGAAAAAAAAAAATGAGATTGTGACGTCAGCTGACTCCCTTTATACCCAAGCATACTGACATCAATCAGGGTGTCCCTTGGCTGTAGGAAGAGGGAGATTTTTTCTCTGGTACACAGGCCGGCCAAGAGCTTCCACAGGGGGAAATCACATAAGTTAGAACTTCAGCAGTGAATACACTCGGAACATCTACATTTATGGTAAGTATACACACCTGTACCTTTTGTTTGCTCCACCTTTTGCAGGCATTAGTGGTCTGGAGATGTGCCCTTGGCTATGGGTATTGGGTATGTGGGATGAGCTTGGGTAGCCTAGTAAAAGATTCGGCTGGCCAGATATCTGCTGGTCTTCATCCTACAGGTGATGGCTATGAAACTGCTGACCCAGTTTTGTCTTTCTGGTAAGCGT
The DNA here is from genome assembly GCF_019279795.1 of Protopterus annectens. NCBI lineage: Eukaryota > Metazoa > Chordata > Ceratodontiformes > Protopteridae > Protopterus > Protopterus annectens. Next base: position 536,754,652 of record NC_056740.1, read on the forward strand.
GTAAAGTCTTTTATTTCACCAAAGTGTTAAGAGTAGTACCGTTAGGCTAGTGCTCCACTGAGCAAATTACTCCCAACTTAGAAAGCATTAAGAATCTATTTGTGACATGGCCCTGTGTCTTATTTGATAGGAGTCTTTATGATTCCTGGTCTCCAGTGGGATTCTGTCATTGAGTATGTACTAAGACCTGCACCTCCCAATCCTCCCCTTGAGGAGTGGTGAGCAGGATGTCCTTCATGGATGCATCTGCAGTCATAACAAATGGGTTGTCCTGTCGTCAGGCAGCCCTTCGGTCGGCCGGATTCCAAAGTCTGGGTCCGGCTTCGGCTGATGTCGCACTTCACCCGACGTCATCTCTGCTGGTCTTCGGGTATAAAGGCATCAGCCGACGCCATTTTCCTCAGTCTTTCTTGCCGCGTGGCGCCCGAAGCAGAAGCTGTTCGCAAGTGCCGGTCGGTCAGATCCAGAGATTACTACTACCGAATACTACTTCAAGACTTCTAAAAGCTAAGTACCCGTTGGGGACTCTTTCTTGCCTCAGCCGATGTCAGAAAAAGTCAATAACTGTTTAACTTGTGGGAAACAAATACCTCATAAAGATTTCCACTCTTACTGTCTGCCTTGCTTAGGCCCAGACCACGACGTAGCAGCCTGTTCGGCCTGTGCTTCCTTCAACCGACGAACGCTTGGGGTTTGCTGAACAGTTTTTCGGCTCAGATTTTGCGTACATTATGCCGTCGGATCCTCCGACTACCCAAATTGTTAAAAAACGCAAAGAAAAGACCGACACTCGCGGTCCGTGGTTTCGGCCGAAACCACGGTTAAGCAAGCCGCGAGTGTCTCGGTTTCGGCCGAAACCGAGAAAACTGGTCAATCTTCAGCCGAATCCATGACTACTACTGAGGCTCCTGCTACCTTACCTGAATCGGCCTCAGAAATTTTGCCTACAACTGTGGTTCCTAGTGATTTATCAGACACCATCCCTTTGGATGTCTCTACCCCAGCACGTGGTGCTGCTAGGCCTCCTGCAGCCATGTCTATTAAGGCCTTTGCCAGGGCTAAAGCAGCCCAATCTGCTAAATCAGTGCCTGTTAAGCCCCCCTCACACAGGCCCACTTCTAGTTCACAAATGCTTACTCTGGCAGAAGATTTAATATCCTTAATTAGGGGATCCCAATCTCACCCAGACAGGGCCTCTCAGCCCCCAGAAAAGAGACCTAGAGCAGAGCCCCCCGAGCCAGTGTCCTCTGATGATTCTGCGGATGACTCAGACATTACAGACCAGCCAGAGGCTCCTTTTTCTACTTATGAAGATTCCGATGCTGAAGAATCCATTCCATCTGCCTCTCCACCAGAGGAATTTTCCTTTGGGGAAACCTTACATGCCATGAAAGAACAATTCCAATGGCAGGGGCAAGATTTCTCAGATTCAAGAAAAAGGCTTAGGACTTTTCTGCACTTACCACAACATAGGCCCTTAGCTATACCTCCTGTACTGCCTGTTGTGGATGATGCATTTAATGATGTCTGCACTGCTCCTGATACTTTACCTCCAGCCCCTGCCAAACCAGATAGATTTTACAGGGTGCCAGACACTCATCACCACCTATACAAGGCCCCACTTGCAGATCCTGAGACTATATCCCAGGGGCCTAAGGCAGTAGCTTCGACCTCAGCAAAAAACCCTCTCCCTTCTGAAAGGGAATCCAGGTCCTTAGAGAGATGGGGGAAAAAAGTTTACACCTCTGCTACTCTCTCAGCTAGAGCTTTAAACTGTCAGTTTCACATGATCCAATACCAAGAGTATATGCTTGATCAGTTAACTAAAAAACTGTCCTCTGATGAATCTTTAGATAAGAAATATGTATTAGAAATGGTGAATAACATCCAACAGGTTAGTAACCATTCCTTAAAATGTGGCTATGATGCACTGGAGGCTTCATTTAGATCAGCCATGACTGGCACAGTGATAAGAAGGCATGCATGGTTGAAAGAACAGGTCTTACCGGATCATGTTAAAGCAAAGCTATTAGATGATCCTATGGATAAGGCCAGTCTATTTGGTACACCTGCCCAGCAGGTAATGAAGAAAATGGAAGAAAAGGCAAAATCTGTACAAACAGTTAAAGATTTCTTACAGGTTCAGCCCCCAAGGTTTAGCAGGAACTGGCCTGCCAAAAATTGGTCCTTTCCTGACTCCACAAGATCCCAAAGGGGCAGGAATAGACGCTCTAGAGACATAAATCAATCCAGAGGAGGTGCCTACAGAGGACGACAGTGGCAAGGCAATAACCGAGGCACAGACACAACCACTGCCACTGCAACAGGACAATCACAGTGACTTGGCTCTGACTCTGCCTACCAGGGAGCAAATAGCAGCACCATTAGGCGGAAAGTTAGCCTTATTTTCGAAAAATTGGCACTATATCACAAAAGACAAGTGGATTTTGCAAACCATAGACCAAGGCTACCGGTTCCACTTCCACACCTTACCAGTAAAAAGAGGAATGCCAAACCTGCCTCCAAATCAAAAAAATAGAAGCTCTGCAGCAGATAGCGGAATTAACAAAGATGAGAGCTGTGGAAAGAGTACCAATAACAGAACAGGGCAAAGGATTCTACTCCAGACTCTTCCTAGTGCCAAGAAAAGAGAAAAGTTGGAGACCTATTCTCGACCTGTCCATCTTAAACACATACATCATTGTCCCAAAATTCAAAATGCTGACCCTACAGCAACTTCTTCCCATGCTGGGCAAGGAGTGTTGGCTGGTAACTCTAGATCTCAAGGAGGCATACCTGCACGTCCCCATTCGACCAAATTGCAGAAGATACCTCAGATTTCTTGCAGGATCAGAGCATTATCAATTCTCAGCATTGCCCTTTGGCTTATCTACTGCGCCCAGAGTATTCACAAAATGCCTGGCATCAGTAATCGCTCACTGCAGAGTACAGGGAATCTAAATTTATCCATACCTGGACGACTGCCTGTTACAAGCGGACAACAAAAGCAAACTGACAACAGATTTACAAAGGGTCATTTACTTGCTACAAGCCCTGGGATACACAGTCACTTTACAAAAGTCAAGGCTGATACCATCCCAAACAAGAACATTCTTGGGAGCGGAATTGGACACAGTAAAACAAATGGCATTCCTAACTGCAGAAAAACAAAAAGAGCTCCCTCTTTACTTCTTGGCATTAACAAAGCAGAACAAACTAACAGCAAGAAAAGTTCTGCAGGCCTTGGGCTTCATGGCATCATGCATAATCTTGGTCCCACATGCCAGACTGCATATGAGAAAGCTACAGTGGTACCTAAAGAATTTATGGTCTCAGCACAGGCACAGCTTAGAAACAGAAATACCACTAATCCCATGCCTAAAACAGGAGTTCCTATGGTGGGCTCAAGCATGCCAGTCAAACCCAGGCTTGCCCTTCCACAACTTTCGAGCAAGCCAAACCATCACAACGGACGCCTCAGACCTAGGATGGGGGGCGCACATGCTGGACAAATGCATACAAGGATTGTGGACTCAGGACCAGCTGCACCTGCACATAAACCAAAAAGAAATGCTGGCAGTAAAACTGGCAATCCAAAAATTCAGACCATTCCTCAAAGAAGGCCATTTGATGATAAGGACAGACAACACCACAGTCATGTGGTACATCAACAAACAGGGAGGCACTCATTCATACCCCCTATGCAGAATGACTTTGGACCTTTGGAATCTGGCTCTCAGCTACAACATCCAGTTACAGGCAATATTTGTGCCGGGAAAAGAGAACACCCTAGCAGACATGTTAAGCAGAACCACCTCGGATGCTCACGAATGGATGCTACACCCGGACATCTTCAAGGCCATCACAAAGAAATGGGGAATGCCACAAATAGATCTATTCGCTTCCCCACTCAATCACCAGCTCAAAAGATTCTGCACAAGGACATTCCACCCACTTGCATGGAAGGTGGACTCTCTATCCTTCAGCTGGAAAGGCCTGACAGCATATGCATTTCCACCTCTTCCTTTGATGCACAAGGTACTACTGAAAATCAAAGAGGAACGTCCAAGGATAATCCTGATAGCTCCGAACTGGCCAAGAACAACACTGGTACCCATTGCTGAGGAGCATGTCTCGGGAGAAAATGTGGTCAATACCCCTGATGCCTTTGATGTTAACTCAGAACAACTACAACATCATGCATCCAAACCTAAAAACCTTGCAACTGACTGCCTGGAACATCACATAGCAGCAACTAACCCAGACCTTTCCCAAAGGGTTAAAGACATTATCCTTGAAGCCCGCAGACCTTCAACAAGAAGGAACTATGCAGGAAAATGGAAAAGGTTTGTCATTTGGAGTACTGAAAGAGGAAAAGATGTGTCGAACATAGATATTGCTAACATTCTGGAGTACTTGGCAGAGCTTCTACATACAGGCCTGTCCTATTCCTCCATCAAGATACATGCATCAGCTATTTCAGCAGAATACAGCTTTGATCCACCTGTCTTTTCACATCCTCTACTCAGGCAGTTCCTCAGAGGGATCAAGAATGTAAAACCTCCTAGGAAACCACCACTACCAGCATGGGACTTGAACTTTGTGCTAGAAAAGTTGACACTCCCTCCGTTTGAACCAGCAGCAACAGCAGATCTACAACACCTGTCATGGAAAACTGCTTTCCTACTGGCAATTACCTCAGCAAGGAGGGTTTCGGAACTACAGGCTTTAATGGCAGTGCAACCCTTCCTAATCTTCCATCAAGATAGAGTGTCCATGAGAACTAATCCTACATTTATGCCTAAGGTGGTATCCAGAGTGTCTTTAAACCAGGCAATCCACCTACCTACCTTCTTTCCCAATCCACAAAACAAAGGGGAAAGAATGCTGCATACCTTGGATGTACACAGACAGTTACGCTACTACCTGGACAGAACCAAAAGTAACAGAAAAACTGACCAGCTTTTTGTAGCCTATGCAACAGGAAGGGAAGGAAAAGCAATTTCCAAACAGACAATCTCCAAATGGATAGGAAATTGCATAAGATTCTGTTACTCCTACCATGGAAAACCAATTCCACAGAACATAAGACCTCATTCTACAAGGGCTACAGCCACTACCACAGCTTTCTTACGAGGAGTGGCAACCAAGGACATTATTGAGGCGGCTACTTGGACCTCCGTGCATACATTTGCCAAGCATTATAATTTACCTCTATACTCTAGATCCCGAGCAGGGTTTGCCACTGCTGTACTGCAAGGGATCCTAACTACACCATAATTTTTCTTCCTCCTCCCTAGTTTGGCTATGGTATTCTACCCATTTGTTATGACTGCAGATGCATCCATGAAGGACATAGTACAGTTTTGTACCTACCATAAATGTAGATGTCCGAACTGGATAGCATCTGCAGTCAGGATTACCTCCCTCCTTCCCTCTGTGGTACTCCTAGGGTATTTACCCTCCTAATAGCTAGCTGGGGAGTCTCTTATGGTGTATTTGTTTGTATATATGTACATACATGCTTATTTTTGTGTTTGCCTTCTACTTTTTGGAAACATTGGCATTTATCCAAAATTTAGCCTTCCAAGAGGGCAACTGGCATCTGGGGCAAGAAACACTGAGGAAAATGGCGTCGGCTGATGCCTTTATACCCGAAGACCAGCAGAGATGACGTCGGGTGAAGTGCGACATCAGCCGAAGCCGGACCCAGACTTTGGAATCCGGCCGACCGAAGGGCTGCCTGACGACAGGACAACCCATTTGTTATGACTGCAGATGCTATCCAGTTCGGACATCTACATTTATGGTAGGTACAAAACTGTACTTTTAAGCCTTACCATTCCAGTCCTGCTCCATGCCAACTATGGCAGCCACCTGAGCAGTTAGTCAAACTTGAGTTACATGGCTTGTAGTTGGGACTTTATCCCTTGTGCCAGCAAAGATGGCAGTTCTTTCAGTAATTTTGTACCAGAAGTGTGAACTTGTAATTTAAATATGATTTAAGAAGCTTATTTATGATTTAATGCTTGCTTATTTGTTTTTGCAGTTTCTGCAGCGTTAGATCACAGCTTATAGACTTTGTTTGCTGTGAACCTTTTTAACTTTTATAGCAAGGTTGATCACCTTCTTTAGTGTTAAATGAAATTAGTTACTTAATGGCTATTAGTCAACACTGATTTTTTTCCCCCCTCTGTAGGGATTTAACAGTACAGTACCAGGAGGTGGACAGCCAATAGCAGTAGAAATGCCTGTGGAGTCGCAGAAAGGAAAATACCGGTAAGGTATGTTTTAAAGTTTAATTTTTGACTCCCTTCCGGTGAGTCACTTATTGACTCAGTGAAGGAAAATAAACCGTGTTTAGTTTACAAACTTAAGGCTGCTTTTGCTACTAGTAAGCCTCATTTATCACTTCTGTTGATGTCTTTCATTTGGTGGCATGACAGGCTTTCATATTGGAAGTTTTCAAAAGTGTTCACGTTTATTTCATAAATGGTAGGTTATGCCATATTATCTTGCAATAGTTTAAGTTGACAGTAGAGAATTTAAGAACAGCTTTGCTGCTTCATTCATGTTCCTCTTCATTGAGTTTGGAATATACTTATATTTTTCTCTTTTGTTAAAGAACTGTAGTTTCCATTCTTGTGCTTAAATCAGAAGGCTACTATGTGGTTTGAGAGATGCCCTTTTGTGCCTTTTTTTTCATACATTATCAGCAAACCAGAAGCCTTGAAATGTACTTACAGTGGAATAAAAATTTTTGTTTGTTTTTTGTTTTTTTGTTTTTTTTTGATTGCATACTAAAGTTGTGGTAATTTAAACAGAATGTAGTTACAAACAATTTGGACGGCGCAGTGGTAGCATTGTTGGCTCACAGCAAGAGGTTCTCCGGTTCGATTCTCTGCTGGAGTGCCTTCTGTGCAGAGTCTGCATGTCCTCCCTGCATTCGTGTGAGTTTCTTCCGGGTGCTCCAGTTTCCTCCCATGTTACAAAGGCGTGACTGAAGCGTTTCTCCCTGGGCCTCGCATTGTTTCAAGTTGGACTTTCCGGTTAACAAATGTTAAGTAAAATAAATAAACACGTGAACTTGTATTGGGGCTTGGCAGTTGTGTTTTATGGTGTAATCCTGGGGAAGTGTTTGCTTGTTAGCTTTGCGCCTTGACTATTCTGCAGTCGACACCTGCTAATTAGGCATATATCTTAAGCTTGATTGCATATTTTTGCAAAAAAAAATAGCAGCTTGTGCTTTCCAGTTTTGTGAAAGGTTTTCCTTTTTTTGATGCAGTTAAACTGGATAGGAAAATGTTGAATTCTGCATGGAATAATTAAAAATACAGCATGTTTTTATTTTTGTTTTAGGTTGAAGTGTGTAAAGAGCAAGGACTGTTTAAAGGAAAACTTGAATAGGATTGCTGTTCTGGCAAAAGTCTTCTTTTGCAACTGCAGAACTTGACTGTTGGGCATTTGGACTGACTATTCCTGTATCCCTTAGTGTCGAGCCCCTTCAGGTTTTACTGAGTTAACCATTTTCAGGTTTCGTTGTTCTTGCCTAACTTTCTGATTTTTTTTTTCCCCCCCAGATGTTTTCCATCAGAATATTTCATCTGATGTCAATCTTCATTCATTCTTGACTGTTGGGTCTCTGTTCCATCCTCGGAACCGACTTGGCCATTGTATCATGCCAGCCAGAAACTCTTGAGCTAAGGCTACCCATAGTGCCTCTCTTCCCTTCAGATCTTGTTTGCTGCATAGAGTTTTAGGACGTGTCAGCCATGATCTCGGCTAATTACTATTTTTTTTTCACACATATCTTTACTAAAGCTTTATCTCTTTAACTCTGGTATAGGCTCCTCCCTTTCCTCTTACCCCTGGTAATTTTATAGTACCATCGTTGGCATTCTCTCTTTTCCCCCCTCCTTACCCCTTCTGGGTATTTTCTTGGTTACCATTGTTGGTACCACCCTAAAAAAAAAAACTTTTTTTTACCTTCTCTGATGTTCTGTGTTTCACTGTTGCAGTCATCACCTGTGGGTTGTCCCTGCTGTGGTAGCCCTCGGCCGGCCCGATTACCAGAGTCAGTGTTTTTCTGCGTTGGCTGCTGTTGCCTGTAGTCTAACATCAGGTAGTCAGTGCTATAAAGCAAGGCAGCAGATGCCATTACATCAGTCTTTCTTGCTGTGGAGCCCATAGCAGAAGCAGTTCGCAAGTGTGCTGGTTGGTCGCTACCAGAGTTTGAATTGCAGCTGAAAACATCTAAAGCTAAGTACCCCATTGGGGATCCTTTTTTCTTGCACTAAACGATGTCCGAAAAAGTTAACGATTGACTCGCTTGTGGAAAGCAGATCCCACACCGAGACTTCCATTCATACTGCATCACTTGTTTAGGCCCAGACCACGACATCCCCCGTTGCCAGTTCTGTGCCCTCTTTAACGCGAGAACCATTCGTCGTAGAGCTCTTATTGTAGACGGGCAGTTTTGTCTTCTATCTTCGCATTCCGAAATGGCATCTGTCAGCCAACACTCCGTGGACATTCTGAAAAAACACGAAGGGTAAAGATAGAGACAGCCCACACAAGGCTAAGCCTTCCGACGACTCTACCGCTAAGCAGGTCGTCATTTCTCTGGAATTCAGCGAGTGTGCTTTCGCAGCCCCTGATGCCCGATTCGATATCTACGCAGGCCTCTACCGAGACCTTTTTGGAGTCTGGTATGCCCCAGAAATCTTCTTGGTCTTCCAAGCCTTTGGCTGTCTCTTCCTCGGTTGGGTCCAGAGCCACAATTCAGGCACTGTCTTCTGAGGAGGCCTCTCACACTACCGAATCTAGACAAAAACTGATGTCTTCTCATCCGACTACCGTTTCTCTTAGACCGATGGATACTCTTAGGCCTAGAAGCCAGGCCACTCCTAGAAAATCTGCCTCTAGCCACCATCTTGCTATTGCTCCACCCACCCCAAGCACAAATGCTTAAAATGGTGGGAAGATCTGATTTCCTTTTTCAGGGGGTAGTCAGGCCACAACTTCTAAAAGGAAAAGACACCCTTCTGAAATTATGACAGAACAGGATTCTAAGGAATCTGATTGTTCAGATTTTGAAGAGGAACAACAACCTCTGACTGCTTATGAGGATTCAGATGCGGAGGAATCCATTCCTTCTGCCTCCCCACCAGAAGACCTTCCCTTTGGGAAACCCTTCACACCCTCAGGGAACATTTCCAATGGGAATCTTAGATTTTCCCCAGTCAAAGAAAATACTTGGAGAGTTTCTGGACCTGCCCCAGCACAGACCCATGGCCATCACCCCGTTTTAGAAGTGGTGGATAATGTTTTCCATGAATCCAGTTTAGCCCCTGACGCCCTCCCACCTGCTCCCAGTAAACCTGACAGGTATTAGAATACCAGATTCTCACAAATACATGTACAGAAATCCTGCTGCAGACCCAGAGGTCATTACACAGGAACCTAAAGGAGCTAAGACTAGTTCTGCCAAGAATCCTATTCCTTCTGGCAAGGATTCCAAAGCTCTGGACAGATGGGGTAAAATAGTATACATCGAATGAAAATCACAAAAAGATGATAAACTGGTAACAAAAAACTGAACCAGTGTAGACCATCACAATCCCTTTAATGAAACTGATAAAACCAACAATTGCAATACTAAGCGCTTTCTCCCTTTACAATATAGGGCATCTTCAGAGTAAAAACGAGAATGAACTATTGTAACATTCATATACTGGTACTTATACTTTAAAATGCACACGCCTCCAATGTGATTAACCAATCACCCTATCACATTCATTAATTACTCTAGAAATTTAGCATCTAAAGTTATATAGTGAAAAAAACATATTAAACTCAACTATAAATATTGAATGTATTTTGACTAAACAATACAAACTTAAAATGAACAGTAAAATGTATATATGTATGTATATGTTATCTGACTACATATTATATACTAAAACCTCTTCAAAAACTGAAGGACAGCCACACATACTTTTGTATATTCTGTTGGTATTGGAGGCGTGTGCATTTTAAAGTATAAGTACCAGTATATGAATGTTACAATAGTTCATTCTCGTTTTTACTCTGAAGATGCCCTATATTGTAAAGGGAGAAAGCGCTTAGTATTGCAATTGTTGGTTTTATCAGTTTCATTAAAGGGATTGTGACGGTCTACACTGGTTCAGTTTTTTGTTACCAAAATAGTATACATCTCTGCAAACTTAGCTATCAGAGCACTCAACTGTCAGTTCCATATGTTAAAATAACAGCACAATTTGGAAATATTAAAACAAAAGATTTCAACCTTTCCTGACTGTGCCAGTTTGAAAGAGTTAGCAGATTTACTGCACTCTACTTGGTCAAGTGGCCAAACAAACACTCATTACACTGTGGATATGACACCCTAGAAGCCTCAAGCAGGGCAGCAGTGTCAGGATCTGTCATTAGGAGACATGCATGGTTGAAGGAACAACCTCTCCCTGTTCATGTCAAGTCTAAATTAATTGATGCACCCCTGGATAAGGACCACTGGTTTGTAGTAAAAGCAGAAGAGGTGCTTAAAAAGATGGAAGACAAAGCAAAATCTATGCAAACAGTAAAGATTTCTTTCAGGTTCAACCTCCCAGGTTCAGCAGAAACTTTCCCTCTAAGCACTGGTCCTTCCTTGCACCTACCAGACAGGGCCAAGGTAGGCCCCGCAGGGACAGACCACCCAAGCCCTTATCCCAGGGGCAGCAGAGAACCAAACAGTGGACCACTTCCAACCCGAAGGCAGGGAGATCTAAGCCACCCTTCTGTGGCAATAACTCTCAATGACTCCCTCTCCCACCTCTGCCCTCCTTTCACTCACCTAAAGCTAAGAGGAGGGCTCTCCCTCTGCAAAGAAAATTGGCTTTCTGTAACAAAGGACCAATGGATCTTAAAGATCATTTTTCAGGGATGCAAATTCTATTTTAATGAACTCCCAGTTCCAAGAGGCTACCCAGACTTTCCTCCAAATTAGTGGGGAGAGGCATTGAAACAGGTCCAAACTCTCACATCTCAGGGGGCAGTAGAACCTGACCCTTCAGATCAAACAGGCAAAGGCTTTTATTCCAGACTATTCCCTGTTCCCAGAAAAGAGGGCAGTTGGCGCCACATCCTGGATCTATCCATTCTGAACACTTCCCAGGTGGTCCTGAAATTCAGAATGCTAACTTTGCAGCAGTTGCTGCCTATGCTGATAAAAAATGCCTGGCTAGTGACCCTAGACCCAAAAGATGCCTTCTTCCACATCCCCATAAGGGAATCCTGCAGGAAATTCCTGCGCTTCAGAGCAGGCTCACAACAATTTCAGATGTTCTTCGTGTTTCACTGTTGCAGTCATCACATTTGGGTTATCCCTGCCAGGGCAGCCCTCGGACGGCCCGAAAACCAGAGACTTAGTATTTCTGCGTTGGTTGCTGTCGCTTGAGGACTGACGTCAGGTCGTCAGTGGTATAAAGTAAGGTAGCCGACGCCATTACATCAGTCTTTCTTGCCGTGGAGCCCGAAGCAGCAGCAGTTCGCACAAGTGCCGGTCGGACGCTACCTGAGTTTTTCATTTCTGAATTGAAGTTGAAGTCTTCTAAAGCTAAGTACCCCGTTGGGAATCCTTTTTTCTTGCACTAACCGATGTCAGAAAAAGTTAATTGTCTTGCCTGTAGAAAGCAAATAGCACACCGAGACTTCTACTCTTGCTGCGTCACTTGTCTAGGCCTAGACCACGATGTTCCCCATTGTCGCTTCTGTGCTTTAATGCCAGAACTATTTATCGTCGGGCCCTTATTGTAGCGAGATATTTTCGTTTACAGTCCTCGAATTCCGATATGGCTTTACTAAGCCATCCCGACAGCAGATCTACCGAAAAAAAATGTAAAGATAAAGACAGAGACAGATCACACAGGTCCAAACCTACCGACGACGCTTCCGTTAAGCTAGTAGTCAGTCCTCCGGTACTCAGTGATGTGCTTTCGCAGCCCCTGATGCCTGCTTCAGTTGTTTCACAGGCCGCTACCGAGACCCTTTCGGAGTCCGGTATGCCGCAAAACTTTTCTTCGTCTAAGGATCCTGCGGTCCTGTCTACCTTGGATGGGTTCGGAGCTGCTGAGCAGGCACCGGCTTCCGAGGAAGTCCTTCGCACCTCCGAATTTCGACACACCGACATCTTCTTTCTTAACTACCGTTTTTCGAAAACAACAGAGTTCCTTAGGCCCAGGGTTCGAACCACACCCAAGAAACAGACTACCCACTCCCAGGCGCCTGCTACCTTGCCTCAGTCTCAAATGCTTAAAATGGCAGAAGACCTTATCAAGCTGATCAGGGGAAGCCAAGCTACCCCCTCAAAAAGGAAAAGAGATCTGTCCCCAGTAGTTTTGTCTGAATAAGAGTCAGATGAATCTGATGCATCTGACTGTGAAGACGTGCAACCCCTATCCACTTAAGATGTTTCTGATGCAGAGGAATCCATCCCCAGAGGATTTTTCATTTGGGAAAACCCTGCATACTTTAAGGAAGCATTTTCAATGGGAGAGTCAGGACTACCCTCAGTCTAAAAAGAGACTTTGAATTCCTAGATTTTCCTCAACATGGACCCTTGGCCCATCCCCCCAGTCCTGGATGTGGTGGATGATGTTTTCCCTTGGAAACTCTTCTGAGGCAAAGAATTGTAGGTAGAATGGAATTTCTTTGGTGGGCAACAGCATGCTCCCACATCAAGGGACTGCCCTTCTCCCCACCTCCCGCCACCCAGACCCTCACCACAGACTCATCAGATTACGCTTGGAGTGCACAACTGGACGGCAGTGCATACAGGGCCAATGGAGCCCCCAGCAAATCCCCCTGCACATCAATCAAAAAGAGATGATGGCTGTGCAGCATGCCTTGCTAGCTTTCAAACCCCTTCTCTCTCTCCAGGGGTTCTACTGATCAAAACAGACAACACCACTATGATGTGGTACATCAACAAGCAGGGAGAGACTCTCTCCTACCCTCTCTGCAGGCTGGCCATGACCCTTTGGCTGACAGCCTCTTCCATGCAACTACACCTGTTAGCACAGTACCTACCAGGTGCTCTCAACTCCCTGGCAGACCAATTTAACAGAAACCTTCTGGACTCACACAAGTGGCAGCTCAACAGAAGTACCTTCACCCATATAACTCAGAAATGGGGAACCCCGAAGTTCGACCTCTTTGCCTGCCACACCAACCATCAGCTCAGCAAATTCTGCACCAGGGAGCATCCACTGCTTGGCTTGCAAAATGGATGCCCTCTCCTTCCCCTGGATCAACCTCTCAGTCTGTGCCTTTCCTCCCCTACCTCTCATCCCCAGGGTACGGCTCAAAATAAGGGAGGAAAAACCAAGGACCATTCACATAGCTCCAGACTGGCCCCGATAGCACTGGTACCCCTTGCTGCGCAGCCTGTCCCCGTTGCTTCCATGGCATCTTCCTCAGATTCCAAACCTCCTAACCAAGAGGGAAGGGGAAGTCATGCATCCCTAATTGAGACACTCAGTTTGGCAGCTTGGCGTATTTCCTAACCCAAAATCTATCTGCCATCCTCTGTAAACAGGCTCTGGATGTTATCTGTGAGGCCAGATGCCCTAGCACCAGAAAGTCTTATGCAGATGAATGGAAAAGGTTCTGCACCTGGAACCAGGCTAAGGAGGCCAATACGGCACAGCCCTCCATCCTTCTCATCCTGGATTACTTAGCCTACCTACTACACAGTGGTCTCTCTCCTCTATAAAAATTCATGCCTCTGCTCTTTCTGCTCATTTTCCCATTGAGCTGTCCCTTTTCTCACACCCTTTGATCAAACTGTTTCTCAGAGGGGCTAGCAACTTGAGGCCCCCCCTAGAAGGGTGGCAACACCAGCTTGGGACCTTAACTTTGTCTTGGAAAAGCTTACCCTGCCTCCTTTCGAACCAGCTTTTTCTGCAGAGCTAAAATTTCTCTCCTGGAAGACCACCTTCCTTCTGGCCATCACTTGAGCCAGAGGAGTCTCTGAGCTGCAAACACTCATGGCTGTGGAGCCCTTCATAGTCTTCCATGCAGACCGGTTATCCCTCAGACCTAACCCAGCCTTCATGCCCAAGGTGGTGTCTAGTGTGGCTCTCAACCAATCCATTCATTTGCCCACCTTCTTTCCTAGTCCCCAGAACAAGGGGTAAAGGATTCTTCATTCCCTAGATGTGCACAGACCGCTCAGATACTATCTGGACAGGACTAAATCCTTCAGAAAGTCTGATCTATTGCTGGTTAGCTTTGCTTCAGGGGCAGAAGGCAAAGCCATCTCCAGCCAAACCATTTCCAAATGGTTAGCACACTGCATCCATTTCTGCTACAAACCGCATGGTAAGCCTCCTCCCAAGGGGGTCAGGACGCACTCCACCTCTGCAGCTTTTCTCAGAGGAGTCCCCACCAGGGACATCCTGGAGGCTGTCAACTGGACATCTGTTCACACTTTTACCAAGCATTACCACCTGCCTCCCTTCTCCAAATCCAGGGCAGGGTTTGCCTCTGCAGTCTTGCAGGGCATCCTGGCCAGCCCCTAGATTTCTTGACTGCCTCCACCCATTTCCTCAGCTTTGGGAATCTACCCAAATGAGATGACTGCAACACTGAAACACGAAGAACATAGTACAGTTGTGTACACTTACCATAAATATAGATGTTCGAGTGTATTCACTGTTGCAGTCCTGGTTTCACTCTCTCCATTCCCCTTTTTTCTCTCTCTCCTTTTGCTACCATTCTTCCTTGTTGTTCTCTTTTCCTTATAAGGGACATGTTGATATTAATTTCCCACTGGTGGGGTTCTTCATCAGAACCTGGCCTCCTAATTTGGGGGCTCCTGACAGGTCAGGGCAAAAAAAACTGATGTAATGGCATCGGCTGCCTTACTTTATACCACTGATGACCTGACATCAGTCCTCAAGCGACAGCAACCGACGCAGAAATACTAAGTCTCTGGTATTCGGGCCGGCCGAGGGCTATCCTGGCAGGGATAACCCAAATGTGATGACTGTAACAGTGAATACACTTGAACATCTTCATTTATGGTAAGTGTACACAACTGTACTTTCTCTGCACTACCCTTTGGCTTATCTACTGCACACAGAGTATTCACCAAATGCTTAGCCACGGCCATAGCATTATGCAGACAGAGAAATATACAGATCTACTCTTATCTGGACGACTGCCTCATTCAGGCAGAATGCAAAGAAAAGCTGCTCCAGGACCTTCTCTTTGTCAAAACCCTCCTAACTTCCTTAGGGTTTATCATGAATGAGAAGAAATCAAAGCAAAGACCCTCCAGGAAGATCATTTTCTGGGGAGCACTGCTGGACACACCATCCCAAATGGCCTTCCTATCCCCAGAAAAGCAGAGCTTCCTGTCTCTCTTTTACCCAGCTGGTTTCCAGAAGTCACCTCACTGCGAGGAAGTTCCTGCAAGCCTTGGGGTACGTGGCATCTTGCATCCTTCTAATTTCTCTGGCTATGCTTCACATGAGGAAACTTCAGTGGTATCTAAAGAACCTTTGGTATTAGCACTCAAGTCTCTAGAGACCTCTCTCCCCCTGATCCCCTGTATAAGGGCCGAGTTTCTCTGGTGAGCAGGGGCCTGTGCCAAGAATAAGGGTCTTCCCTTCATCCTCCGCCCTACTGGGCACACCATCACCACCGATGCCTCAGACATTGCTTGTGGCGCTCACCTAGCTGGCAGATGCACCCAAGGTCTTTGGGATGCCCAGCACTTTCCCTTGCACATCAGTCAGAAGGAAATGATGGCAGTACCCCATATCAGGCCAGGGGTTCTCCTTATCAAAACAGACAACACCATAGTAATGTGTTATATCAAATAACAGGGAGGGACCCAATCTTACCCTCTGTGCAGGGTGGCCATGAACCTCTGGCTTGACTGCCTCCTCCATGGGATTACACCTACGTGCCCAGTACCTACCAGGGATCAACAACACCCTGGCAGACCACCTAAGCAGAAACTTACTGGACCCCCATGAATGGCAGCTCCACAGAAAAATCTTTTTGCAAGTCATTCAGGAGTGGGGATCTCTGGAGGTGGATCTCTTTGCTTCACACCTCAACCACCAGCTGAAAAAATTCTGTACCAGGGAGTACCACCCCCTAGCATGGAAGGTGGATACCTTGACCTTCTCCTGGCACTCCCTCTTTCTGTATGCATTCCCTTCTCTGCCTCTTATTCCCAAGGTACTGATCAAGTTAAGGGAAGAGAGACCAATGGCCATCCTCATTGCTCCAGATTGGCCCAGACAGCATCAGTACCCCTTACTGCACAGCCTGATATTACAGCCTCCCAGGCAGCTTCCCCTGATCTCAGACCTCTTGACCCAGGTGAGGGGGGGGATGCTGCACCCAGACTTGTTGACTCTCAAACTGTCAGCATGGCTAATCCTTTAAAAGCAGACAAGGGGCCCCTGTTAAGCAAACGGGTCCTAGACATTATCACAGAGGCCAGAAGGCCCAACACCAGAAAATCTTGTGCATGGAAATGGAAAAGATTCTGCTCCTGGAGCCAGTCCAGAGGGTGAAGTACCTCACAACCTTCCATCCCTCTTATCCTGGACTACCTAGCCGAGTTGCTCAATAGTGGCCTCTCCTTCTATTAAAATTCATGCCCCAGCCATTTCAGCTCATTTTGATGCAGACCAGCCCCTCTTCTCACATCCTCTTAAACAATTCTTCAGAGGGGCTTCTAATATCAGACCTCCCAGAAGGCCACCCATGCCAGCCTGGGACCTGAACCTTATCACCATTCGAACCTGCTGCTTCAACAGAATTGAGATACCTGTCCTGGAAGACTGCTTTCCTACTAGCTATCATCTCAGCCAGAAGGGTTTCAGAACTTCATGGCCATTGAGCCCTTCATCATTTTCCATGCAGACAGGGTCTCCCTGAGGACTAACCCCTCCTTTATCCCCAAGGTGGTATATGATGTTACCCTCAACCAGGCTATACATCTACCCACCTTCTTTTCTAGCCCTCAAAACAAGGGGGAAAGAATTCTGCACTCACTAGACGTGCACACACAGCTCGGGTACTACCTGGACCGTACTAAACCCTTCAGAAAAACAGACCAGCTTCTTGTCAGCTTTGCCCCAGGGGCAGAGGAGAAGCCCATTTCCAAGCAAACCATTTCCAAATGGATATCGCACTGTATCCATTTTTGCTACAGACTACATGGGAAACTTCCCCCCCTAAGTCTGTTCGTACCCATTCTACTAGGGCAACCTCCACTTCTACAGCATTCTTCAGAGGAGTTCCCACTAGGGACATCTTGGAAGCTGCCACCCGGACCTCTGTCCATACCTTTACAAAGCATTACCACCTACCTCTTTTCTCTAAGGGTAGGGCAGGGTTTGCCTCTGGAGTTCTGCAGGGCATGCTGACCCATGCCTAGGTCTCTAACTAATCCTTCCACCCCTCTCCTCAGCTTTGGGAATCCTCCCACAGGTGATGACTGCAGCAGTGAAACACTAAGAACATAATACAATTGTGTACACTTACCATAAATGTAGATGTTCGAGTGTATTCATTGTTGCAGCCCTGGTGGGACATAAGCTTCTCATGGCGGCTTTTAGCCACCAGGACCACATATTTCTTTGGGCTTCTGACAGGTTAGGGCAAGAAGAACTGAAGTAATGGTGTTGGCTGCCTTGCTTCATAGCACTGACGACCTGATGTCAGACTACAGGCGATAGCAGCCGACGTAGAAAAACATTGACTCTGGTATTCAGGTCGGCCGAGGGCTACCACAGCAGGGATAACCCACAAGGGATGACTGCAATAGTGAATACACTCTAACATATACATTTATGGTAAGTGTACACAACTGTACTTTTCTCTTCTTGTGTGTGTGGGAAAGTTTTTGCTGTACATGCTTTCTACTTATAGTCAAGAATGTCAGAAAAGCATAGGGGAACAACTGGTTTCAAGCAGTGCGAGGAATGTGACAGAAAGATGCCCAATTCAGATGGGCATCTTTCTTGTGTGTATTGTTTATGGGTGCCACATTTACAAATCCAACTGCCGTGTGAACACTACAAGGGTTTCAGCACTCAGCCCTTGCAGAGTGACGCAACAAACTGATCCTCGAGGGACCGTTAAAATGCCCTTTTAGTGAGCCTTTGTCTGAGGTAGAGATGTCTAAGTCTCCCAAGAAAGAAGCAAAAAAGAGGAGCCACTCTGTTCTGGGGTGTCCTAAATCTCTTGAGTCAAAATCTTGTAAAGGCCAGGTTTCTTCCACTGAACTGAAGTTTAAAGTTTCAAAATCGACACTTGCAACTCTTTCTGTGCCGAATCCTATAACTTCCCCCATGGTGCTGACAACTATTACTGAGTCTACAAAAATCACCTTTGTAATGACCCCTTCACTGGTACCTATGACCCTCTCGGCACCAGCAATAGTTTCCCCAGTCATACTGGTCACTTCCCCTCCAGCACAAACCATTGGTCAGCCGACAGTGGTGCTGAAGGTCGAATCCTTACCCAGGACTAGGTACTTCCCATCGATTGAAACATTTTGTGGTCAACAGTTCAGTCCTTTTATTGAACTCCCAGAATCACCCTCGGGATGTCTGTTCATTCCACCAGGAGCCTTTCAGAGATTGATTTAGTTAGATTAGTGAATCAGCTCTTGACGGCCAGAGGTCTTTCAGCCCCATCTAAGAACTCTCCCATCCGGGGCCGAGGTCTACTCACCAAGGACTCCAACTTATCTTCCTTCTTCAACTTCTCTGCAGGTCTTGGAGCCCTCGACTTCGATGCAGCTCCCGGTGTTAACTACTTTGGCACCGATGGTGGACCTCACCTTGGTTCCGGAACCTGGTCTTATTTTATAACAGTCGCAGAAATGCCTTTGTATCCCTTAGTATAGTCTCACATGATTTTAGGACTATTTGTAAATTTTGTTCAATATAAATTGAGATGGCTTCTGTGGCCCATCCTTTACTGGATACAATAGGTCTCATAGGGGGCTGTGTGATGTCTTTGTGAATTTTAGGTAGATATATTATATATTTTTGACTTATTGATTACTAATTATGTTGTTTGACTACTTTCAGATAGAACATCCAACTATACCCATTTTTTATGGTCTACCGACTGTTATATAATAAGACCAGGGATATTAATAGAAATTATATGTTTGTGACAATGGATGTCACTTCACTGTTCACAGTGATACCGAATAAATGGGGTATTGAGAAAATACGTGATATTCTGACCTTGAAACAAGTTTTTCAAAGCACTAAGATTAATTTGATATGTGAGTTGCTTGATATTGTCCTAGAAAATAATGTCTTTATATTCAATGACAAGTTTTATCTGCAGAAAGTTGGTGTAGCAATGGGCACGGCTTGTGCTAACAGCTACGCCAGCTTAGCATTGGCTGCATGGGAAAAAGATTATGTATTAAGTGCTAGCAATAAATATGCTGGCAAAATTGTATGGTATATACGTTTTGTAGATGACTTCTTCCTGTTATGGGATGGTACTAGTGAAGAGTTGCAAGAGATGGTGGAGTACTTACATAGCACCACTGAATTTTTAAGATTCACTAGTCAACATTCCAGGGACTCTATTGAGTTCCTAGATGTTTTGGTTAAGAAGACAGCGTTAGACGAACTTACAACAGGGATGTATAGAAAATCTACATGGAGAAATAGTATCTTACATAAGACAAGTATGCATCCAACATTTGTACACAAAAATGTAGTGAAAGGACAATATATGAGAATAAGCTTACATAATACAGATGAAGGCTTTGTGAAGACAATGACTATATTAGAGAAAGACTTCTTAAACAGAGGTTATAGTAAGAAAGACATAAATGAAAGCTCTAAATATACCATTGAAAATAGGGATGGGAGATGTAAACCGCTCTTCTCAAATACTATAGAAGATGTTAAAAGCAAGGAAGGTCATGATTTTAAAGTTAGATTCCCTATAACTTATTCAAGTGACATCAGAAGGTTCTGTAATATTTTTGAGAAGAATTGGAATGTTTTATTGTCGGATCCTGACTTGAGAGAATTGTTAGAAGATAGACCTAGCTTTTCTTTTAGAAATAAGAAGTCCTTAAAAAGGCAACTATGTTACAAATCCAGAAACAATGAAAGAATGATCCTATCTGATAGGCAGGGGACTTTTCCTTGCAGAAATTGTACAGCATGTGACTATTTATATAATAAATCTACATATAAACATCCTACACTAGGATTTATAATTGATATAGATTTTTATGCTGACTGCAGAACACAAAATTTGGTTTATTTCAGCTTCTGCACTGTCTGTCATGCCTTTTATATAGGCAAAACCAATAGGTGTCTAAAGGAACGTATCCTTGAACACCTTAGAGATATAAGAAATAAAAAAGACACACATGCTTTAGCAAAACATGTGGAAGAAGAAGATAGGAAACATTTTTAATTTCATGGTTTTAGAAATAATAAATAAAAGTAAGAGGGGAGGTGATATAAGGAATAAGGTAGAGGAAGCCGAACAAAGATGGATTTTACTACTTCAGGCAGATAGGTCTCCTGGATTGAACAATGCTGTTTCCTTGAAACCTTTTTTAAAATCCAGACCACTAAAACATTAAGTAATATGGATTATTACATAAAATGTGTCTGTTATATGTATATTTTATTTCATCTTATGCAGAATATAAGGCAAATTAATGTACTGATGTATGCAATTTTAATTAGTCTATGTCATAGTTCTATATGTGTTTTCATTGGTTGAACCATATTTTAAATACCAATGTTTTAACTGTTTTTATGAGTCTGAAGAAGCGATCAGCTGACTTAGATCGCGAAAGCGCTTACTCTTGTTTAATAAAGTGGTGTGAAACTGCAAGTGAACCGTTTCCTACCTTGACTACTACATCTCAGTTACAACTTTTGGTTTTATAAAGGGCACTACTGTGAAGCTGCAAGTGATTTATTTCCTGACGTGGATTATTCCATTTTATCTTCAGCTGTGGTCTAACCACTGGTCTTTTCATTTTTTTTGCCTATATAGAAACTGGGACATGCAACACAATTAGCCAAATAAATCACATTTTCCGTTTGGCAAGTAGCAGAAGTTCTAAATTCAAAGCTAGCACCATAAATAGGATGTTCAAATAATAAATCAGCATTAATAACATTACAGTAATTGCAGTGATGACAGGAATGTGGCCCTTTACTATTCAATGATAACTTTTTATAAGGAGGCATATCTTTATAACATAACTGTTTAAGTTTTTTTCTTTTTTATGTGCAAAATATGGTTTGGAGCCTATAAACTCATTTAATAGATGTTGCGTGCCTATTGTATTTCATAAGATACCTAACGGATCTTCTCTCATTTGATCTATTAACTGCAACTACCAAATCAGATCTCCAATATGGCTGCCCTATATCAATACGTCTGTTAATAGATTCATATTTCATGGCATCCAATAGTTCAGGGTCATATCCTCTTTGCTTAAAATCCTTATTCATAACTTCTAAATCTTGCAGAAATTTATTTTCCTTGGTTTTTAATCTACAGGCCCATAGAAATTGACTGTATACAGTACCTTTGAAAGTATAATTTGGGTGCATACTTTGAGAGTGCATATATCTTGCAGCCTGCACATTTTTTTTTTTTAAATAGTAGTGTCAAAACATTCATCTGACAAACTGACAGTAATATCCAAAAAATTAATTTTTAAACTATCATAAGTCAAATCAAACACCAAAAATTCAGCATTACTATGTAGCCAGTTAACAAATAGTTTCAAAATTCTCAGTGCTATTGTTCCACAACAAAAAAAATGTCATCAACAAATCACTTATAAAACACCAAATCAGGGTTCGTATAAGATAGAGGATTAATAGTATCAAAAATATATTTTTCCTCCCATCTAGCTAAGACCAAGTTGGTGTATGTAATGGCAATGGGCGTACCTGTTGCTACGCCAACTTGCTGAAGATAATATTCGTCATTAAACAAAAAAAAACATTGTTTTGTAAAACCATTTCTAGCATGGAACACAAAATTTCAGTTTTGCAAGATGAAAACGTACTATGCCTATTCAAGAACTCTCTGATATACTGAACACCCAATTAGTTGGGTATTACAGTAAAAAGTAACTTAATATCTAATGTTCCCAACAATAGGCCATTTAAACTAACTTTATAAGACCAAAGTTTCAAAGAATGCAGAAAGTCATTAGCGTCCCTAATAAACGCAGAACTAAACTTCAAAAAGGGCTTAAAATGGCCTTCTAAGTATTTTGATAAAGCAACAGTCGCCCATTTACCTCCAGTGACTATAGGTCTTATAGGGGGAGCGTAAGATGTTTATGCAACTTTGGTAGCCCATACATAAATGGTATAACGGGTTGAATAACATATAAATAGTTATATTTATCAGGGCTGATGTCTTCATCCATCATAGCACAATATAAAAAGTCTAACTTTATAAATGAGCCCATTCACATCCCTAATATTAACCACTTTAAACACTTGAGAGTCAGATAGTAATTTAAACAAAGTATTATACAAAGTTTTCCCCCAACACTGCATCTTTGCCGCCCTTATCTGCAGATTTTATTATATCATCATAAAGACAAATTCTTCAAAGCATCTCTTTCTTCTGATGTGAGACTAAAGAACTTTGTAGCAATGTGGTTACTGAAAAACAGTTCATATAATTCTAATTCACACATCTTGCTTTGACTGCAGGAGTATGCATATGTACAAATGTACTAGATCTCTTAACTTTAGTACTCACATCTTCAGGACTATTTTTGAGTAGAAGTTTAAGATCCATATTACGAGCAAATAATCTTAACTCTGTTAGGGCTTCACTTATATTACCTTCAGTAGCTGGAATAAAGCTCAGCCCTTTGTTTAAAACAGACAATTCAATAGGGTAAATACCCTTTCAGATAAATTAACTACATTACAAATATTCAAGTCACTATAGCCCGATTCAGAGTGACCAGGCCTACCTTGTTTGCACTTTGTTTTTTGTGAAGACTCTCTGAGATGGTGAATATGACAGACAATCCATTATTGGCGTTTTGTACTAGTAATACCTCAAATGAACATGTTGCTGTCACCTCTGAAGTGGGTGAAGACAAGAAAGGTGAGCTTCTCATGAAAACTAAGACTTTAACCTATAAGACTGAGCAGTTTAAGAGGCTGCAGTGGCAACGCTGCAGCTTCTGTGCTTATCTTGAACTTGCTGTTGCTCCGAGAGGGCTGCGTATAACTAAAATGCCTACGTATGGCAATAAATATACTGTGCTGTTGCAAAAGTGGCAAGAACTAAACCTTAAATTAAGCACATTTTATATGCGCTTAATGAAATGAATTTTTTTGTGATGGTGAGAAAGATTTAAAACGGGAAATTGAAACCATGAACTGTTGACTTCTGCTTTTTTTCATCTCATTTCCATTGATTATAATGAGAGGACTCATTGTGTACATGCTTTTGAAGAAAAGCTTATGATGCAGAAAAAGCGTAAATTGCTAAGACATGTCAATAATTTTAAAACTCAGCAGGTATTTTCCTGGCCAAGGAATCAGATAAATCAGCTGTGTCAACCAATACGGTGGCTACGAGTCACGTAGCCACACCCTCCAGTTTAAATAAGCCTAGTACATCATCTTATGGGTTACAACAGCCTGGAGAACGGCCAAGAGAAGCTGCGGTGACTGCGTCATAGGTTCATAGGGTAGGTACTAGGCTATCTGCCCGAAGGCATTTATAAGCCTAGCCAGAATGTGGTGGCTTTCGCCACCCTCTTAGATTAGTTCCCTGTGCCTCTGTCCAGCAGAGCCACTGAAGTGATCTCCAGGGTAAACTTTCTGTTTCCCATCCACTCGTCAAAGTTTCTCTTGAAGGGTGCTAGCGAGGAGCTCTGCCTAATGTAGATTGGAATCTTGTTCCAAAGCATGGGAAGTCTCTGGATCAGGAATCTATCCCTCCAGCATGTCCTATTTATTGTTGTGGTGAGGTTTAGATCCCTAGAGCGTGTGGCTTGAGGGGATAAGGTTTTCTTTAGGTGGAGCCTGTCCATCAATACTGGGTTGGACATGACCTTTTATGTCAAGCAGAGATCACCTCTGAGCAGGCGGTATGCAACCGAGTACAGCTGGAGTTTCTTCAGTCGAGCTGCATAGGGCATCTGTTTGAGGCCAGTGATCCTCTTGGTGAGGTACTTCTGTGGTCTTTCCAGCTGTTGCTGGTGTCTTTAAGGTACATCCCAAATGGGGCGTTGTACTCTATGATGGGTCTGATGAGTAGAGGGGCACAATGACCTCTTTTGATCTGGATGCAAACCCTTTTGTGATTAGGTGGGCCACATAGAGGGATTTTCTAACCACTTTGGCAATGTGATTATCAAAGGAGAGATTACTGTCTACTTGGGTCCCCAGATCCCTTATTACGTTTTCCGTATTTAGGGGACTACCACCTATGTGGTAGTTTTTGGGTACGTTGTTATTTCCAAAGGGAATAACTATGTACTTTTTGGCATTTAGCTGGAGGCCATGATTTTGACACCAGGTGTCCGTCTCTGTGAGACCCTTTTGGAGGATGTCTGTGTCAGCCGGTGAGTCAATTATAGCCCCTAGTTTGCAGTCGTCTGTGAACTTGGTCAGCCATAGTCCTCCTGTGCTTGTCTGTACCACTGAGAAGTATATGACAAACAGGAGGGGTCCTAGTACTGAGCCCTGGGGAATGCCACTTGTAACTGTTTGAGTCAGACCTAGCTCCCGCAACTCTTACCATGTGTGTTCTGTCCGTAAGCCAATTGGCAACCCATCTTGTGACATAGGGGTTTATGTTCAGGCTGGTGAACTTTTCTATAATGCCAGAGTGGGGAATGGTGTTGAAGGCCTTTGCGTGGTCTAGGTAGGCTGTGTGCACCACCTTTCCTTCGTCTATAGCCTTGGTAACTGTCTCAAAGAAGTCCACCAGGTTTAGGAGGCATGATCTGCCCTTAAAGCCGAACTGGGCAGGGTCCAGTGTTTTGAGGTTCCTAATGTCTTTGTTAATGAGTTCCATGATGATTTTCTTTGTGTTTCACTGTTGCAGTCATTACATTTGGGTAATCTGCTGGCAGGTTGCCCTCAGTCGGCCTGAATTCCGAAGTCTTGGGTCCTGCGTCGGTCGCTGTCTTCTCTTCCATGATGTCAGGTCGTCAGGGGTATAAAACATACAGCCGACGCCATTTTCTTTAGTCTTTCTTGCCGCTCAGTGCCTGAAGCAGAAGCATTTCGCAAGTGCCGGTCGGCCGACTACTGAAATATTTGAGTTTGAGTTTCAGAACCGAAGTCTTCACTAAAGCTAAGTACCCCATTGGGGAAACGTTTTTCTTGCTTTTTACCAATGTCAGAAAAAGTTAATAATTGTATTACTTGTGGGAAGCAAATACCTCATAAGGATTTCCATTTATACTGTATTCCTTGCCTAGGCCCTGATCACAAAGTGCCTGGCTGTCAGTTTTGTGCTAGATTTAACCAACGGACTATTAAGCGTCTGTATATTTTTGCATCAAAGTATTTTGGAAACAGATTTAACTACATAGAAATGTCGTCGGATAGCAATCTGACTATCGGAGTACATAAACGCAAAGAAAAGGACAGAGAAAGGCAGTCGAGATCCAAAACTGATGACGAAGCTTCTCCTAAGCCAGTCGCCGGTACTCAGTGAGGTGCTTTTGCAGCCCCTGATACCCACTACCTTTGAGTCGCAGGCCTCTACCGACACCCATGTGGAGTCCGGCATGTCGCAAGATACTAAAGGTATTGGACCAACGGATGTATCTCCCTCGGATGGGTCTGGAGCCGCTGAGCAGGCACCGGCTTCTGAGGGTGTATTCGGACCTTAGCATTTGTATATCAAACCGACGACAGCTGCAAAACCAAAGACAAAAGCAACTTCTAAAACTAAAAAACAGACTCATGAGCCACATGCACAAGCCTCTATGCCTAAAAAACAGATGATCAAAATGGCTGAAGACCTTATTACCTTGATCAGGGGTACCCATCCCCCTCCAGATAAGAGGCCTAGGCAAGACACTGATTATGAATCTTCTATACCTCCCTATGAGGATTCTGATGCTGAGGAGTCTGTTACATCTGCGTCTCCTCCTGAGGGTTATCCATTTGGAGAAATCTTGCATACTTTGAGGGAGCATTTTCACTGGGAGAGTCAAGACTTCTCAGAATCAAAAAAAGAGGCTCGGGGATTTCCTTCTTCTCCCTCAGCACAAGCCTTTAACCATTCCCCCTGTTTTAGACATTGTGGATGATGTGTTTTCGGAGTCAAGCTTGACCCCTGACTCCTTAATTACGGCTCCCAGTAAGCCTGACAGATATTACAGGGTTCCTGACTCACAAATTTTTATTTAGAAACCCTGCTGCTGATCCTGAAACTATTTCACAGGGTCCAAAGGGAGTTAAGGCCTCAACAGCAAAAAATCCTACCCCCTCTGACAGAGATTCAAGGGCACTGGACAGATGGGGAAAAAAGGTTTATACATCTGCAACCTTGGCAATCTGGACCTTAAACTGTCAATTTCATATGCTTAAGTACCAACAACATGTTATGGGACTGCTGAAACAGAAAATTATGTTGATTTCAGAATGTGCAGAAAATAAAGAATTGCAGGAATTATTGCATGCAGCTGAACAAGTTGGAAAGCATACTTTGCAATGTGGTTTGATTCCTTAGAGGCCTCCTGCAGGGCCGCAGTTACTGGATCTGTGATTAGGTGGCATGCCTAGTTAAAGGAACAAAATTTGCCTGCTCATGTTAAAGCTAAATTGCTAGATGCACCTTTTACAGCATGATTCTCTGTTTGGTATTAAGGCAGAAGAGGTTTTAAAGAAAATGGAAGACAAAGCTAAGTCTATGCAAACTGTTAAAGACTTCTTACAAGTGCAGCCACCAAGATTCAGTAGACATTGGCCAACAAAAAATTGGTCCTTTCCTGTGTCAGACAGAGCTCAAAGTGGCAAATCCAGATGCCCTAAGGGTTCCAGATACCAGGCGCAAGATTCATACAGGACAAAGCAATGGGGCACTTCCACCTCCAAATCTGGAGGAGATAAAGCACAAACCTACTGAAAGCAATCCCAATGACTTCCCTCTGCCTACACTAAGCATTTATCTTTTGGCAGCACCCATAGGGGGAAAATTAGCACTTTTTGCTCAAAATTGGCAGTTAATAACCCAGGACAAATTGGTACTAAACATCGTATCACAGGGATACAGATTCCATTTCCACACTCTGCCAATGGCAACTGGCTGGTCAGATCTGCCAAAAAAATCAGTGGGCAGAGGCACAGAAACAGGTTACGTCCCTCATGCATATGGGGGCCATTCCGACAGTACCAGAACAGGAAAAAGGACAAGGTTTTTACTCAACTGTTCTTGGTACCCAGAAAGGACAAGGCCTGGCGGCCAATACTGGATTTATCGATTTTGAACACATACCTGGACATTCCAAAATTCAAAATGCTGACTTTGCAGCAGCTTCTGCCCATGCTGGGCGAGAATGCTTGGCTAGTGACTTTAGACCTAAAAGAGGCATACCTGCATGTCCCAATAAGACAATTGTGCAGAAGATACCTCGGATTCAAGGCTAGCTTGAGGCGTTACCAATTCTCTGCACTGCCCTTTGGCTTATCTACTGTGCCCAGGGTCTTTACAAAGTGCCTGGTACCAGTAATTGCATTTTGCAGACAAAGAAGTATACAGATATATCCTTACTTGGACGACTGTCTCATTCAAGCAGAGAACAAGGACACTGTTCTTTGGCACCCGGCATTTGTGAAAAGGCTTCTAACATGCCTAGGGTACACAATAAACGAAAAGAAATCACAACTGGTACCTTCTCAAAAGATAGCATTCCTGGGTGCAGGCTTGAATACAACTGCCCAGATGACTTTCCTCACGCCATATAAGCAAAGGCAACTGACTACTTACTTCAAACTGATGGCAACAAAAATCCAGTCTTCTGCAAGACAAATTCTGCAGGCTCTGGGTTTCATGGCGTCCTGCATCCTACTGATTCCATATGCAAGACTGCATATGAGGAAACTTCAATGGTACCTGAAACGTTTATGGAGTCAGCATTCACACAGTCTGGAAACAATGATTCCTCTCATTCCCTGCTTGCAACAGGAGTTTCTGTGGTGGGCAAAGGCATGTCACCAAAACATGGGATGGCCCTTCACTCTACCCCCTGCCAGCCAAACCTTAACAGACGCTTTAGATTATGCCTGGGGGGCCTACATGGCAGGAAGATGCATTCAGGGCATATGGACACCAAAACAAATGCATCAGCATATCAACCAGAAAGAGATGCTAGCTCTTCAAAATGCCCTAACAGCCTTCAAGGACTTACTTCAGCCATGACAACTGATAGACGGACAACACCACAGTCATGTGGCATATAAACAAGCAAGGGGGCACACACTCACATCCCCTTTGCAGATTAGCCATGGCACTGTGGGACACAGCTTTGACCTACCAAATCCATCTTCAAGCTTAATTCCTGCCAGGAAAACAAAACACTCCGGCAGACGATTTAAGCAGAAACCTTATGGATCCTCACGAGTGGAAACTAAATCCACAAGTCTTCAGCATGATAAAAGAGAAATGGGGGAGTCCAGACATAGATCTATTTGCCTCTCATCAAAATTATCAATTGAAAAGATTCTGCACAAGGACTTATCACAGACAAGTGTGGAAAGTGGACGCCCTATCCTTCAGTTGGAAAAACCTATCAGTTTACGCCTTTCCTCCTTTGCCTCTTCTACCCAAGGTCCTCCTAAAAGTCAGACAAGAGAAGCCAAAGCTGATATTAATTGCCCCGGACTGGCCCCGCCAATACTGGTACCCAATCCTAAGGAACTTGTCCCAATACCCAGCTTGGACTTTGCCTCAAAGACCACCACTACTGGCCCAGCAAAACAATCAGATCCTGCACAATCAACTGCAGATTCTAAACCTGGCAGCATGGCTAATCATGTAGTCATACAAACAACACCTCTCAGTAAAGCTGTGATGGATGTCATCTTGGAAGCCAGAAGGCCTAGTACTGGAAAATCTTGTTGCTGACAAATGGAAGAGATTCTGGGCTTGGAATCGAGCACAAGGAACTGATACAGCAGAACCAAATATTCGTCAGATATTACAAAACTTAACTGAGATGCTTGACAAAGGCCTATCTTTCTCATCAATCAAAATCCATGCCTCTGCCATTTTGGCTCATTACAATACAGAGCCACCAATCTTTTTTCATCCTTTACTAAAGCAGTATCTTAGAGGAGCCAAAAATGTAAGGCCTCCTAGAAGATCACCATTAACTGCAAGGGACCTCAATTATGTGTTGGAAAAGCTCACCCTGCCTCCATTTGAACCAGCTGCTAACGCTGATCTAAAGTTCTTATGGAAAACAGCTCTGCTACTAGCAATTACTTCAGCAAGAAGAGTTTCAGAGCTACAGGCCCTCATGGCTGTAGAGCCTTTTATCATATTTTACCCAGACACAGGGTGTGTCTGAGGACAAATCCTACTTTTATGCCTAAGGTGGTTTCCAGTGTGGCTCCAAACAATTCCTCTGCCAACTTTTTATCCAAATCCGCAGAACAAGGGGGAGAGAATTCTGCATTCCTTGGATGTACACAGACAGCTAAGATTCTACTTGTGCAGGACTAAAGCTCTAAGAAAAACTGAGCAATTACTAGTATCATATGCTGCAGGATCAGAAGGAAAGGCTATTTCAAAGCAGGCAATTTCAAAGTGGATAAGCCACTGCATCCGTTTCTGCTACTTACACCATGGTAAACCTGTGCCCAAGGGCATTAGTTCTCTTTCCACCAGAGCTGTAGCTACTTCAGCAGCCTTTCTCAGAGGAGTACCAACCAAAGACATTCTAGAGGCTGCTACTTTGAGTTCTGTTCACACCTTTACAAAGCATTACAATTTGCCTCTACTCTAAGTCCAGGGCAGGGTTTGCCACTGCAGTGCTGCAGGGCCTTATAGCCGCACCTAATGCTGTTTAGCTCCAGCCTCCCAACCATAACTTTGGGATTCTACCCAAATCTAATGACTGCAACAGTGAAACACGAGAACATAGTACAGTTGTGTACACTTACCATAAATGTAGATGTTCGAGTGTATTCTCTGTTGCAGTCCAGGTTACCCTCCCGTCATTCTGAAGTTTACCTTTCCTTCTCTATCTTCTACAACCTATGTGGTGTATTTGCTTGTAGTTGAAGGTAAAGTTTATATTGATGCATGTATATATTTATATATATACATATACATATATATATATATATATATATGTGTGTGTGTGTGTACATATATATATGTACACGTGTGTATATATATATATAATTATACATATATAAATAGATGTGTGTGTGTGTATATGTGTGTGTGTGTGTATATATATATATATATATATATATATGTCCTTCATGGATGCATCTGCAGTCATAACAACTGGGTTGTCCTGTTGTCAGGCAGCCCTTCAGTCGGCCGGATTCCAAAGTCTGGGTCCGGCTTCGGCTGATGTCGCACTTCACCCGACGTCATCTCTGTTGGTCTTCGGGTATAAAGGCATCAGCCGACGCCATTTTCCTCAGTCTTTCTTGCCGCGTGCCAAGCAGAAGCTGTTCGCAAGTGCCGGTCGGTCGGATCCAGAGATTACTTCTACCGAATACTACTTCGAAGACTTCTAAAGCTAAGTACCCCGTTGGGGACTCTTTCTTGCCTCAGCCGATGTCAGAAAAAGTTAATAATTGTTTAACCTGTGGGAAACAAATACCTCATAAGGATTTCCACTCTTACTGTCTGCCTTGTTTAGGCCCAGCCCACGACGTAGCAGCCTGTTCGGCCTGTGCTTCTTTCAACCGACGGACGCTTAGGCGTCGGTCGGAGTTTGCTGAACAGTTTTTCGGTTCTGATTTTGCGTATATTATGCCGCCGGATCCTCCGACTACCCAAACTGCTAAAAACGCAAAGATAAAGACCGACACTGGCGTCCGCGGTTTCGGCCGAAACCATGGTTAAGCAAATCGCAGTGTCTCGGTTTCGCCGAAACCGAAAGCTGATCAAAATACAGCAGAATCTATCACTACCACTGAGGCCCTGCTACTTCTCTTGAATCGGCCTCAGAAATTTTATCCACTACGGTGGTTGCCACTGACTTATCAGACACCATTCCCTTGGATGTGTCTACCCCAGCACGTGGTGCTGCTAGGCCTCCAGCAGCCATGTCCATTAAGGCCTTTGCCAGGGCCAACGCAGCCAAAACTACTAGAACAGTGCCTGCTAAACCCCCTACAACACGGCCCTCTTCTAGTTCACAAATGCTTACCCTGGCAGAAGATTTAATTTCATTAATTAGCGGATCTCAATCTCACCCAGACAGGGCCTCTCAGCCCCCAGAGAAGAGACCTAGGGCAGAGCCCCCCGAGCCTGTGTCCTCTGATGATTCTGCTGATGAATCAGACATAACAGACCAGCCAGAGGCTCCTTTCTCCAATTTTGAAGACTCAGATGCTGAAGAATCCATTCCAGCTGCCTCCCCACCAGAAGAATTTTCCTTTGGGGAAACCTTACATGCCATGCGAGAGCAGTTCCAATGGCAGCAGCAGGATTTCTCAGACTCCAGAAAAAGACTTAGAACCTTTCTGCACCTTCCACAACACAGGCCCTTAGCTATACCTCCTGTGCTCTCTGTAGTGGATGATGCCTTCAATGATGTCTGCTCTGCACCAGATTCTTTACCTCCAGCCCCTGCCAAACCAGACAGATTTTACAGGGTACCAGACACTCATCACCACCTTTACAAGGCCCCACTTGCAGACCCGAAACTATATCCCAGGGTCCCAAGGCAGTAGCGACCACAGCTAAAAACCCTATTCCTTCTGAAAGGGAAGCCAGGTCTTTAGACAGATGGGGCAAAAGGTTTACACTTCAGCTACTCTCTCAGCTAGAGCTTTAAACTGTCAGTTTCACATGATACAATACCAAGAGTTTATGCTTGATCAGTTAACAAAAAAGCTATCCTCTGATGAATCAATTGATAAGAAATATGTATTAGAAATGGTAAATAACATACAACAGGTTAGTAACCATTCCTTAAAATGTGGCTATGATGCACTGGAGGCTTCATTTAGATCAGCCATGACTGGCACAGTGATAAGAAGGCATGCATGGCTAAAGGAACAAGCTTTACCGGATCATGTTAAAGCCAAGTTATTAGATGCTCCTATGGATAAGACCAGCTTGTTTGGTACACCTGCCCAGCAGGTAATGAAGAGAATGGAAGAAAAGGCAAAATCTGTTCAAACGGTTAAAGATTTCTTGCAGGTCCAACCCCCCAAGGTTTAGCAGGAACTGGCCTGCCAAAAATTGGTCCTTTCCTGACTTCACAAGATCCCAAAGGGGCAGGAATAGACGTTCCAGAGGCAGAAACCAATCCAGAGGAGGTGCCTACAGAGGACGACAGTGGCAAGGTAACAACAGAGGCACAGACACAACCACTGCCACTACAACAACACAGCCACAGTGACTTAACTCTAAAACCGCCTACCAGGGAACAAATAGCAGCTCCATTAGGCGGCAAATTAACCTTATTTTCAAAGAACTGGCACTATATCACAAAAGACAAGTGGATTTTACAAACCATAGATCAAGGTTACCGGTTCCACTTCCACACTTTACCAGTCAAAAGAGGAATGCCAAATCTACCTCCAAATCAAAAACAGAGGCTCTACAACAGATAATGCAGTTAGCAAACATGAGAGCTGTGGAAAGAGTGCCAACAACAGAACAAGGAAAGGGATTCTACTCAAGACTATTCCTAGTTCCAAGAAAGGAAAAAGTTGGAGACCTATTCTCGACCTGTCCACCTTAAATACATACATCATTGTCCCAAAATTCAAAATGCTGACCCTACAGCAACTTCTTCCCATGCTGGGCAAGGAGTGTTGGCTGGTAACTCTAGATCTCAAGGAGGCATACCTGCACGTCCCCATTCGACCAATCTGCAGAAGATACCTCAGATTTCTTGCAGGATCAGAGCATTATCAATTCTCAGCATTGCCCTTTGGCTTACCTACTGCCCAGAGTATTCACAAAATGCCTGGCATCAGTAATCGCCCACTGCAGACTACAGGAATTCAAATTTACCCATACCTGGACGACTGCCTGCTACAAGGGGACAACAAAAGCAAGTTGACAACAGATTTACAAAGGGTCATTTACTTGCTACAAGCACTGGGATACACAGTCAATTTACAAAAATCAAGGCTGATACCATCCCAGACAAGGACATTCTTGGGCCCCGAATTGGACACAGTAAAACAAATGGCTTTCCTAACTGCAGAAAACAAAGAGAACTCCCTCTTTACTTCTTGGCACTAACAAAACAGAACAAGTTAACAGCAAGAAAAGTACTGCAGGCCTTGGGCTTCATGGCATCATGCATAATCTTGGTCCCACTTGCCAGACTACATATGAGAAAACTACAGTGGTACCTAAAGAATTTATGGTCCCAACACAGGCACAGCCTAGAAACAGAAATTCCACTAATTCCATGCTTAAAACAGGAGTTCCTATGGTGGGCTCAAGCATGCCAGTCAAACCCAGGGCTACCCTTTCGCAGATGTCAAGCAAGCCAGACCATCACAACAGACGCTTCAGACCTAGGATGGGGGCCCACATGCTGGACAAATGCGTGCAAGGATTGTGGACAGGATCAACTTCACCTGCACATCAACCTAAAAGAAATGCTGGCAGTAAAACTGGCAATCCAAAACTTCAGACCATTTCTCAAAGAGGGCCAGTTGATGATAAGGACAGACAACACCACAGTCATGTGGTACATCAACAAACAGGGAGGCACTCATTCATACCCCTATGCAGAATGACTTTGGAGCTGTGGAACCTGGCACTCAGCTACAACATCCAGATACAGGCAATATTTGTACCGGAAAAGAAAATACTCTAGCAGACATACTAAGCAGAACCACATCGGATGCCCACGAATGGATGCTACATCCGGACATCTTCAAGACCATCTCAAAGAAATGGGGAATGCCTCAGATAGATCTATTTGCTTCCCCTCTCAATCACCAGCTCAAAAAGTTCTGCACAAGGACATTCCACCCACTAGCATGGAAAGTGGATTCGCTCTCCTTCAGCTGGAAAGGCCTAACAGCATATGCATTCCCACCTCTTCCCTTGATACACAAGGTATTACTAAAAATCAAGGAAGAACGTCCAAGGATATTCCTAATAGCTCCAAACTGGCCAAGACAACACTGGTACCCACTGCTCAGGAGCATGTCTCAGAACAATATGTGGCCAATACCCCTGATGCCTTTGATGTTAACTCAGAACAACTACAGCATCATGCATCCAAACCTAAAAACGTTGCAACTGACTGCATGGAACATCACATAGCAGCAGCTAATCCAGAACTTTCCCAAAGAGTTAAAGACATTATTCTTGAAGCCCGCAGACCTTCAACAAGAAGGAACTATGCAGGAAAATGGAAAAGGTTTGTCATTTGGAGTACTGAAAGAGGAAAAGATGTGTCAAACATAGATATGCCTAACATTCTGGAGTATCTGGCAGAACTTCTACATTCAGGCCTGTCCTACTCCTCCATCAAGATACATGCATCAGCTATATCAGCAGAATACAGCTTTGATCCACCTGTTTTTTCACACCCATTACTCAGACAGTTCCTCAGAGGAATCAGGAATGTAAAACCTCCAAGGAAACCACCATTACCAGCTTGGGACTTGAACTTTGTGCTAGAAAAGTTGACACTATCACCCTTTGAGCCAGCAGCAACAGCAGACCTACAGCATCTATCGTGGAAAACCGCCTTCCTACTGGCAATAACCTCAGCCAGGAGGGTTTCTGAACTCCAGGCCCTAATGGCAGTACAACCCTTCCTAATCTTCCATCAAGATAGTGTGTCCATGAGGATTAATCCTACATTTATGCCTAAGGTGGTATCCAGAGTGTCTTTAAACCAGGCAATCCACCTACCTACCTTCTTTCCCAACCCACAAAACAGAGGGGAAAGAATACTGCATACCTTGGATGTACATAGACAGCTACGCTACTACCTGGACAGAACAAAAGTAGCAGAAAACTGATCAGCTTTTTGTAGCCTATGCAACAGGAAGGGAAGGAAAAGCTATTTCCAAACAGACAATCTCCAAATGGATAGGAAATTGCATACGGTTCTGTTACTCCTTCCATGGAAAACCAATTCCACAGAACATAAGACCTCATTCTGCAAGGGCAACAGCCACTACCACAGCCTTTTTACGAGGAGTGGCAACCAAAGACATTATTGAGGCGGCTACTTGGACCTCCGTGCATACATTTGCCAAGCATTATAATTTGCCTCTATATTCCAGATCCCGAGCAGTGTTTGCCACTGCTGTACTGCAAGGGATCCTAAACACACCATAATCTAGTTTCTTCCTCCTCCCCTAGTTGGCTATGGTATTCTACCCAGTTGTTATGACTGCAGATGCATCCATGAAGGACATAGTACAGTTTTGTACCTACCATAAATGTAGATGTCCGAACTGGATAGCATCTGCAGTCAGGATTACCCTCCCTCCTTCCCTCTGTGGTACTCCTAGGGTGTTTACCCTCCTAATAGCTAGCTGGTGGCCGGAGTCTTTTATGGTGTATTTGTTGTATATATGTACATACATGCTTATTTTTTGTGTTTACCACTATCTTTTTGGAAACATTGGCATTTATCCAAAATTTTTAGCCTTCAAGAGGGCTACTGGCATCTGGGGCAAGAAACACTGAGGAAAATGGCGTCGGCTGATGCCTTTATACCCGAAGACCAACAGAGATGACGTCGGGTGAAGTGCGACATCAGCCGAAGCCGGACCCGGACTTTGGAATCCGGCCAACTGAAGGGCTGCCTGACGACAGGACAACCCAGTTGTTATGACTGCAGATGCTATCCAGTTCGGACCTCTACATTTATGGTAGGTACAAAACTGTACTATATATATATATATATATATATATATATATATATATATATATATATATAAAATTTTGCTACCTTTTGTGGGGCACCTGACATCGGAGGCAAGAAAAACTAAAAAAATGGCGTTGGCTGCATGTTTTATTCACCTGACGACCTGACATCATGGAAGAGAAGACAGCGACCGACGCAGGACCCAAGACTTTGGAATTCAGGCCGACTGAGGGCAACCTGCAGGCAGATTACCCAAATGTAATGACTGCAACAGTGAATACACTCTAACATCTACATTTATGGTAAGTGTACACAACTGTACTATGTGCTCCATAGCCTTGCAGACCAAGCTAGTCAGGCTTATAGGGCGATAGTTCCCGGGGTCTGTTGTAGCTCCACCTTTGTGGAGCGGAATAACCGTTGCGGTGCACCACTCTATGGGTGCGTAGCCTGTGGAGAGGCTGAGTTTGAACAGTGTGTTTAGGTGAGGGGTTAGTTCCTCTTTGAGCTTGTGTAGGACGCAGCCTGGGACACCATCCAGTCCCATTGATGCTGTGTTTTTGGCTTTGGAGAGGGCTGTTTTAACCTGAGTGTCTGTGATTTCAGGGGCTCTGCATTCTTCTGGTATGGTTATGGGCCCTTTTGGGGGTGAGAGAGGCGTGAAGTGTGTATTTAGCCTGTCTGCCAGGATGTTGGCAGTATCTGTTGGTTCAGTGTATTTTGTGCCATTCTGCACTAACTTCGAGCAGATCTGAGCATTGCCACTTAGATTCTTGACATAGCTAAAGAATGCCTTGTGGTTATCTTTGGAGTCCTTGGCAAGTTTTCTTTCAAAGCACGCCTTGGATGATTTTATGAGGGATCGTAGTTTCTTGCTGATACTGATCAGGGATGTCTTCCCTTCTTGGGATTTTACTCTTTTCTGTACTAGTTTCCTCCTTCTATTGTATACCTTGTTTATGGCAGGGGTCCACCAGACTGGTTTCCTTTTCTTAGAGGAGTGAGTCTTGGTTTTGCTTGGGATAGCATGACCATGCATTCTTGTAGGTGCCCATAGAATGCATTAGTAAAAGATTTTGCAGCTTGGACAGTGTTATCCTTTAGCATGGGGAGCTTTGAAATTTTCCACCTTCATCTTAAGTAATATGAAGTTTGCTTTTGAAAAGTTTTTCACGATGGTTTCCTTGTCCGGGGGCGGAATGTGGATATCCAAAGTGATTTGTTTATGGTCAGATCTAACCAGCAAGGGGTTGACCTCCCCATGTTGGTGATGACCAGGTCCAGTATGTTGTCACCTCTGGTTGGAGTGTTGACCAGTTGTTCCAGGGCATTTGAGTTTATAAATTTTAGGAAATGTTGGGCAAGGGAGTTAGTACTTGAGTATAATGTTTGGGTGTTTGGTAGGACCTTTATGTTACACAGTGTTTCCAGAAATGTGGAATGGGGGTCCTGGTACATGGTGGGTGATCTGTAGCAGGCTACAATTTGAATCCTCTAATTATACTAAATGTAGTTCAGCAGATGTCCTTCAAGGATGCATCTGCAGTCATAACAAATGGGTTGTCCTGTCGTCAGGCAGCCCTTCGGTCGGCCGGATTCCAAAGTCTGGGTCCGGCTTCGGCTGATGTCGCACTTCACCCGACGTCATCTCTGCTGGTCTTCGGGTATAAAGGCATCAGCCGACGCCATTTTCCTCAGTCTTTCTTGCCGCGTGGTGCCCGAAGCAGAAGCTGTTCGCAAGTGCCGGTCGGTCAGATCCAGAGATTACTACTACCGAATACTACTTCGAAGACTTCTAAAAAGCTAAGTACCCCGTTGGGGACTCTTTCTTGCCTCAGCCGATGTCAGAAAAAGTAAATAACTGTTTAACTTGTGGGAAACAAATATCTCATAAAGATTTCCACTCTTACTGCCTACCTTGTTTAGGCCCAGACCACGACGTAGCAGCCTGTTTAGCCTTCAACCGACGAACGCTTAGGCGTCGGTCGGAGTTTGCTGAACAGTTTTTCGGCTCAGATTTTGCGTACATTATGCCGTCGGATCCTCCGACTACCCAAATAGTTAAAAAACGCAAAGAAAAAGACCGACACTCGCGGTCCGTGGTTCGGACGAAACCACGGTTAAGCAAGCCGCGAGTGTCTCGGTTTCGGCCGAAACCGAGAAAACGGGTCAATCTTCAGCCGAATCCATGACTACTACTGAGGCTCCTGCTACCCTAGTTGAATCGGCCTCTGAAGTTTTGCCTACTAATGTGGTTCCTAGTGAATTATCAGACACCATCCCTTTGGATGTCTCTACCCCAGCACGTGGTCTTGCTAGGCCTCCTGCAGCCATGTCTATAAAGGCCTTTGCCAGGGCTAAAGCAGCCAAAACTGTTAAATCAGTGCCTGTTAAGCCCCCCTCACACAGGCCCACTTCTAGTTCACAAATGCTTACTCTGGCAGAGGATTTAATCTCCTTAATTAGGGGATCCCAATCTCACCCAGACAGGGCCTCTCAGCCTCCAGAAAAGAGACCTAGAGCAGAGCCCCCCGAGCCAGTGTCCTCTGATGATTCCTCGGATGACTCAGACATTACAGATCAGCCAGAGGCTCCTTTTTCTACTTATGAAGAATCCGATGCTGAAGAATCCATTCCATCTGCCACTCCACCAGAGGAATTTTCCTTTGGGGAAACCTTACATGCCATGAGAGAACAATTCCAATGGCAGGGACAAGATTTCTCAGATTCAAGAAAAAGGCTTAGGACCTTTCTGCACTTACCACAACATAGGCCCTTAGCTATACCTCCAGTTCTGCCTGTTGTGGATGATGCATTTAATGATGTTTGCACTGCTCCTGATACTTTACCTCCAGCCCCTGCCAAACCAGATAGATTTTACAGGGTGCCAGACACTCATCACCACCTATACAAGGCCCCACTTGCAGATCCTGAGACTATATCCCAGGGGCCTAAGGCAGTAGCTACGACCTCAGCAAAAAACCCTCTCCCTTCTGAAAGGGAATCCAGGTCCTTAGAGAGATGGGGGAAAAAAGTTTACACCTCTGCTACTCTCTCAGCTAGAGCTTTGAACTGTCAGTTTCATATGATCCAATACCAAGAGTTTATGCTTGATCAGTTAACTAAGAAGCTGTCCTCTGATGACTCTTTAGATAAGAAATATGTTTTAGAAATGGTGAATAACATTCAGCAAGTTAGTAACCATTCCTTAAAATGTGG
Organism: Protopterus annectens; assembly: GCF_019279795.1. Lineage (NCBI taxonomy): Eukaryota > Metazoa > Chordata > Ceratodontiformes > Protopteridae > Protopterus > Protopterus annectens. The sequence goes on from NC_056740.1 coordinate 536,793,974, forward strand.
CTATGATGCACTGGAGGCTTCATTTAGATCAGCCATGACTGGCACAGTGATAAGAAGGCATGCATGGTTGAAAGAACAGGTCTTGCCGGATCATGTTAAAGCAAAGCTGTTAGATGCTCCTATGGATAAGGCCAGTCTATTTGGTATCACTGCTCAGCAAGTAATGAAGAAAATGGAAGAGAAGGCAAAATCTGTACAAACAGTTAAGGATTTCTTACAGGTTCAGCCCCCAAGGTTTAGCAGGAACTGGCCTGCCAAAAATTGGTCCTTTCCAGACTCCTCAAAATCTCAGAGGCAGGAATAGACGCTCTAGAGGCAGAAATCAATCCACAGGAGGTGCCTACAGAGGACGCCAGTGGCAAGGCAATAACCAGCGAGGCACAGACACAACCACTGCCACTGCAACAGGACAATCACAGTGACTTGGCTCTGACACCGCCTACCAGGGAGCAAATAGTAGCACCTTTAGGCGGAAAGTTAGCCTTATTTTCGAAAAATTGGCACTATATCACAAAAGACAAGTGGATTTTGCAAACCATAGACAAAGGCTACAGGTTCCACTTCCACACCTTACCAGTAAAAAGAGGAATGCCAAACCTACCTCCAAATCAAAAAACAGAAGCTCTAAAGCAGATAGCTCAATTAACAAAGATGAGAGCTGTGGAAAGAGTACCAATAACAGAACAGGGCAAAGGATTCTACTCCAGACTCTTCCTAGTACCAAGAAAAGAAAAGTTGGAGACCTATTCTCGACCTGTCCGTCTTAAACACATACATCATTGTCCCAAAATTCAAAATGCTGACCCTACAGCAACTTCTTCCCATGCTGGGCAAGGAGTGTTGGCTGGTAACTCTAGATCTCAAGGAGGCATACCTGCACGTCCCCATACGACCAAATTGCAGAAGATACCTCAGATTTCTTGCAGGATCAGAGCATTATCAATTCTCAGCATTGCCCTTTGGCTTATCTACTGCGCCCAGAGTATTCACAAAATGCCTGGCATCAGTAATCGCTCATTGCAGGCTACAGGGAATCCAAATTTATCCATACCTGGACGACTGCCTGATACAAGCGGACAACAAAAGCAAGCTGACAACAGATTTACAAAGAGTCATTTGCTTACTACAAGCCCTGGGATACACAGTCAATTTAAAAAAGTCAAGACTGATACCATCCCAGACAAGAACATTCTTGGGTGCGGAATTGGACACAGTAAAACAGATGGCATTCCTAACTGCAGAAAAACAAGAACAACTCCCCCTTTACTTCTTGGCATTAACAAAGCATAACAAACTAACAGCAAGAAAAGTACTGCAGGCATTGGGCTTCATGGCATCATGCATAATCCTGGTCCCCCATGCCAGACTGCATATGAGAAAGCTACAGTGGTACCTAAAGAATTTATGGTCTCAACACAGGCACAGCTTAGAAACCGAAATCCCTCTAATCCCATGCCTGAAACAAGAGTTCCTATGGTGGGCTCAAGCATGCCAGTCAAACCCAGGCTTGCCCTTCCACAACTTTCAAGCAAACCAAACCATCACAACGGACGCCTCAGACCTAGGCTGGGGGGCACACATGTTGGACAAATGCATACAAGGATTGTGGACTCCAGACCAGCTGCACCTGCACATAAACCAAAAAGAAATGCTGGCAGTAAAACTAGCAATCCAGAAATTCAGACCATTCCTCAAAGAAGGCCATCTAATGATAAGGACAGACAACACCACAGTCATGTGGTACATCAACAAACAGGGAGGCACTCATTCATACCCCCTATGCAGAATGACTCTGGACCTTTGGAATATGGCTCTGAGCTACAACATCCAGTTACAGGCAATATTTGTGCCGGGAAAAGAAAACACCCTAGCAGACATGTTAAGCAGAACCACCTCGGATGCTCACGAATGGATGCTACACCCGGACATCTTCAAGGCCATCACAAAGAAATGGGGAATGCCACAAATAGACCTATTCGCATCCCCACTCAATCACCAGCTCAAAAAATTTTGCACAAGGACATACCACCCACTTGCATGGAAGGTGGACTCTCTATCCTTCAGTTGGAAAGGCCTGACAGCATATGCATTTCCACCTCTTCCCTTGATGCACAAGGTACTACTGAAAATCAAAGAGGAACGTCCAATGATAATTCTGATAGCTCCGAATTGGCCAAGACAACACTGGTATCCATTGCTGAGGAGCATGTCTCAGGGGAGAATGTGGTCAATACCCCTGATGCCTTTGATGTTAACTCAGAACAACTACATCATGCACCCAAACCTAAAAACTTTGCAACTGACTGCCTGGAACATCACATAACAGCAACTAACCCAGACATATCCCAAAGGGTTAAAGACATTATCCTTGAAGCCCGCAGACCTTCAACAAGAAGGAACTATGCAGGAAAATGGAAAAGGTTTGTCATTTGGAGTACAGAAAGAGGAAAAGATGTGTCGAACATAGATATTGCTAACATCCTGGAGTACTTGGCAGAGCTTCTACGTACAGGCCTGTCCTATTCCTCCATCAAGATACATGCATCAGCTATTTCCGCAGAATACAGCTTCGATCCACCTGTCTTTTCACATCCTCTACTCAGGCAGTTCCTCAGAGGGATCAAGAATGTAAAACCTCCTAGGAAACCACCATTACCAGCATGGGACTTGAACTTTGTGCTAGAAAAATTGACACTCCCTCCATTTGAACCAGCAGCAACAGCAGATCTTCAACACCTATCATGGAAAACTGCTTTCCTACTGGCAATTACTTCAGCAAGGAGGGTTTCGGAACTACAGGCCTTAATGGCAGTACAACCCTTCCTAATCTTCCATCAAGATAGAGTGTCCATGAGAACTAATCCTACATTTATGCCTAAGGTGGTATCCAGAGTGTCTTTAAACCAGGCAATCCACCTACCTACCTTCTTTCCCAATCCACAGAACAGGGGGGAAAGACTGCTGCATACCTTGGATGTACATAGACAGTTACGCTACTACCTGGACAGAACCAAAAGTAACAGAAAAACTGACCAGCTTTTAGTAGCTTATGCAACAGGAAGGGAAGGAAGAGCAATTTCCAAACAGACAATCTCCAAATGGATAGGAAATTGCATAAGATTCTGTTACTCCTACCATGGAAAACCAATTCCACAGAACATAAGACCTCACTCTACAAGGGCTACAGCCACTACCACAGCTTTCTTACGAGGAGTGGCAACCAAGGACATTATTGAGGCGGCTACTTGGACCTCCGTGCATACATTTGCCAAGCATTATAATTTACCTCTGTACTCTAGATCCCGAGCAGGGTTTGCCACTGCTGTATTGCAAGGGATCCTAACTACACCATAATTCTTCTTCCTCCTCCCCTAGTTTGGCTATGGTATTCTACCCATTTGTTATGACTGCAGATGCATCCTTGAAGGACATAGTACAGTTTTGTACCTACCATAAATGTAGATGTCCGAACAGGATAGCATCTGCAGTCAGGATTACCCACCCTCCTTCCCCTCTGTGGTATTCCTAGGGTATTTACCCTCCTAATAGCTAGCTGGGGGGGGGGGGGGTCTCTTATTTTTGTTTGTATATATGTACATACATGCTTATTTTTTGTGTTTGCCTTCTACTATTTTGGAAACATTGGCATTTATCCAAAATTTTGCTTTCCAAGAGGGCAACTGGCATCTGGGGCAAGAAACACTGAGGAAAATGGCGTCGGCTGATGCCTTTATACCCGAAGACCAGCAGAGATGACGTCAGGTGAAGTGCGACATCAGCCGAAGCCGGACCCAGACTTTGGAATCCGGCCGACCGAAGGGCTGCCTGACGACAGGACAACCCATTTGTTATGACTGCAGATGCTATCCTGTTCGGACATCTACATTTATGGTAGGTACAAAACTGTACTTTATAAACCTTGATCCTTTTACCAACGAAAATGAGAATCTTACAACAATTGACTCTGTGTCTGCTCTAAGTGAGACATTATTAGAGTCAGTTAAATTATCTGAGTCTGGGTGTACATTAGCCACTAATTTTTTTAGAAACCTCTTGAATACATCTTCCGTTACCGATCAAGGTCCGGGAACAAGTTAGAGGAAGAAGCAGAACCTGTACCCCTACTCAGCGGACTACACTGACGAACCAAGAAGGATACATCGATCTTCACAAGAAATGAAGTGCAAACAAGGTAGACCCGGTCACTCTGAATCGGGCTGTAGTGACTTGAATATTTGTAATGTAGTTAATTTATCTGAAAGGGTATTTACCCCTATTGAATTATCTGCTGTAAACAAAGGGCTGAGCTTTATTCCAGATACTGAAGGTAATATAAGTGAAACCGTAACAGAGTTAAGATTATTTGCTCGTAATGTGGATGTTAAACTTCTACTCAAAAATAGTCCTGAAGATGTGAGTACTAAAGTTGAGATCCTAGTACATTTGTACCTATGCATACTCCTACAGTCAAAGCGAGATGTGTGAATTAGAATTATATGAACTGTTTTTTAGTAACCATATTGCTACAAAGTTCTTCAATCTTACATCAGAAGAAAGAGATGCTTTGAAGAATTTGTCTTTATGATGATGTAATAAAATCTGCAGATAAGGGCGGCAAAGTTGTAGTGTTAGGGAAAACTTTGTATAATATTTTAATGTTTGAATTATTATCTGACTCTCAAGTGTTTAAAGTGGTTAATATTAGGGATGTGAATGGGCTCATTTATAAAGTTAAAGAATTTTTATATAGTGCTATGATGGATGGGAGATATCAGCCCTGATGAATATAGCTATTAATATGTTCTTCAACCTGTTATACTATTTATGTATGGGATACCAAAGTTGCATAAACATGTTAAGCTCCCCCCTATGAGGCCTATAGTCACTGGAGGTAAATGGGCGACTGTTGCTTTATCAAAATACTTAGAAGGCCAACTTAAGCCCTTTTTGCAGTTTAGTCCTGCGTTTATTAGGGACACTAATGACTTTCTGCATTCTTTGTAATTTTGGTCTGATAAAGTTAGTTTGAATGGCCTATTGTTGGGAACATTAGGTATTAAGTCAGTTTCTATTGTAATACCTAACGAATTGGGTGTTCAATATATTATAGAGTTTGTAAAATTGAAATTTTGTGTTCCATGCTGGAAATAGTTTTACAAAACAATGTTTTTTTGTTTAATGATGAATATTATCATCAGCAAGTTGGTGTAGCAATAGATACGCCTGTTGCTAATATGTACGCCAACTTGGTCTTAGCTAGATGGGATATTTTTGATACTATTAATCCTCTATCTTATACGAACACTGATTTGGTGTTTTATAAGTGATTTTTTTGTTGTGGAACAATAGCATTGAGAATTTGAAACAACTGGCTACATAGTAATGCTGAATTTTTGGTGTTTGATTTGACTTATGATAATTTAAAAATGAATTTTTGGGATATTACTGTTAGTTTGTCAGATGAATGTTTTGACACAATTTTTAAAAAGAATGTGCAGGCTACAAGATATGTACGCACTCAGAGTATGCACCCAAATTATACTTTCAAAGGTACTGTATATATTCAGTTTCTATGGGCCAGTAGATTAAAAACCAAGGAAGATGAATTTTTTTCAAGATTTAGAAGTTATGAATAAGGATTTTAAGCAAAGAGGATATGGCCCTGAACTATTCGATGCCATGAAATATGAATCTATTAATAGACTTATTGATGTTCATCATGTTTCACTGTTGCAGTCATTACTCTTGGGTTATCCTGCTGGCAGGCTACCCTCAGTCGGCCAGAATTCCAAAGTCTAGGCCCGCCGTCGGTTGCTGTCGCCTCTTCCCTGACGTCAGTGCGCCAGGGGTATAACAGATGCAGCCGACGCCATTTTCTTCAGTCTTTCTTGCCATGCGGTGCCCGAAGCAAAAGCAGTTCGCAAGTGTCGGTTGGTCGACTCCTGAGATTTTCAAATTCAAATTTCAGAACCAGAGTCTTCATTAAAGCGAAGTACCCCATTGGGGAAATTATTTTTTCTTGCTCCAGACAGATGTCAGAAAAAGTTAACAATTGTATTTCTTGTGGGAAGCAAATACCTCATAAGGATTTTCACTCTTACTGTATTCCTTGCCTAGGCCCTGATCACAATGTTGCTAGCTGTCAGTTTTGTGCTAGATTTAACCAACGCGCTATCAAGCGTCTGTTCGATTTTGCATTTCATTACTTTGGCCGAAGATTTAATTATATTATGCCATCGGAACAGCTGACAACCAGAGTTTACAAAAACGCAAGGACAAGGATAGACATCCGAGGTCCAAAACCGACGACGAAGCCTCTACTAGGCCACTCACCGGTTCTCAGTGAGGCGCTTTCACAGCCCCTGGCGCCTGCTACCTCAGAGCCATAGGCCGCTACAGACTCCCACGTGAAGCCGACTGGGCCTCTGGAAACTCAAGGTATTGGACACTCTGAAATCACTCCCTCAGATGGGTCCGGAGCCGCTTAGCAGGCATCGGCTTCTGAGGGTGTCTTCAGATCTACACATCTTCAGCTTCAAAGACAAAGATTAAAGCAGCTCTAAAGACAAAGAAACAAGTACAGTATTCTCCTACCCAGACTTCCATGCCTAAAAAACAGATGCTCAAAATGGCCTAAGATCTAATTACTTTGATCAGGGACTCCCATCCCCCTCCTGATAAGAGGCCTAGGCAAGAGACAGAGTATGATTCTTCTGATCAGGTATCTATTTCCTCCGATTCCTCTTCTGAACAGGATTACTCCATGCTTCCCTATGAGGATTCTGATGCTGAAGAATCCATTCCTTCTGCCTCTCCTCCTGAGGATTATTCCTTTGGGGAAACACTGCATACTATGAGGGAGCATTTCCACTGGGAGAGCCAAGATTATTCTGAATCTAAGAAAAGGCTCAGAGATTTTCTGCTTCTTCCTCAGCACAGACCTCTTGCTATTCCACCTGTTCTAGACATTGTAGATGATGTATTTTCAGAGTCCGGTCTGTCCCCTGACTCTTCCCCTGCACCTGCTAAGCCACACAGATACTACAGGGTCCTGGATTCTCATAAATTCCTATATAAAAACCCCACTGCTGACTCAGAAACTATATTTCAGGGTCCCAAGGGGGTTAAAGCTTCCACTGCAAAAAACCCTGTCCCCTCTGATAGGGATTCTAGGGCTCTAGACAGATGGGGTAAAAAGTTTACACTTCCGCCACCCTGGCTGTAAGGGCTTTAAACTGTCAATTTCATATGCTTAAATATCAGCAATATTTAATGTCACTACTTAAACAGAAAACGTTGACAAATACTGAATGTTCAGAGAACAAGGAATTGCAGGATTTATTGCATGCAACTGAACAAGTGGGAAAGCATACTTTGCAATGTGGTTATGATTCACTGGAGGCCTCTTGCAGGGCCGCTGTTACAGGTTCTGTTATTAGAAGGCATGCTTGGTTAAAGGAACAGAATCTGCCTGATCATGTTAAAGCAAAATTATTAGATGCACCATTACAGCATGATACTTTGTTTGGTAATAAAGCAGAAGAGGTGTTGAAAAAATGGAGGATAAAACAAAATCCATGCAGGCAGTCAAGGATTTCTTAGGTTTAGCAGGAACTGGCCTTCCAAAAATTGGTCCTTTCCAGTCTCAGACAGACCACAAAGAGGCAGATACAGGCGTCCCAGAGGCAGATCTCAGCCCCAAGGCTTATACAGGCCTAAACAATGGGGTGCTCCTACCTCCAAAAGCAGAGAAGACAAATCACAACCTTACAGGAAACAGTCCCAATGACTTTCCTCTACCAGTTCCAAGCAGTTTTCTTTTTAACAGCCCCCTTAGGGGGAAAACTAGCACTTTTTTCATCAAATTGGCAAATGGTTACCCAAGACAAATGGGTCCTGAACATAGTGTCCCAAGGCTACACGTTCCATTTTCACACTCTACCAAGGTCAAAGAGCATGCCAGACCTGACGCACAATCAATGGGCAGAGGCACAAAAACAAATTACAGCCCTCATGGACATGAGGACCATTCAGCAAGTACCACAAGAGCGGGGGCAAGGATTTTATTCCAGACTTTTCCTAGTACCCAGGAAGGACAAAACCTGGAGACCAATTCTGGACCTGTCTATACTAAATACGTTTCTGGAAGTTCCAAAATTCAAGATGTTGACTCTATAGCAGCTACTGCCCATGCTGGGCAAGAGGGCTTGGCACGTAATTTTGGACCTAAAAGAGGCATTGCATGTCCCAATCAGACAATCTTGCCGAAGATACCTCAGATTCATAGCTGGCTCAATGCATTACCAATTCTCTGCATTGCCCTTTGGCTTATCTACTGCGCCCAGGGTCTTTACAAATTGCCTGGCACCAGTAATTGCGTTTTGCAGACAAAAAGGAATTCAAATATGTCCTTACTTGGATGACTGCCTAATTCAAGCAGAGAACAAAGACACTCTTCTAAAGCATCTGGCGTTTGTAAAAAGATTACTAATTGGCGTAGGGTACACAGTAAACGAAAAGAAATCAAAACTAGTGCCCTCTCAAGAGATGATATTCCTGGGTGCAAGCTTAAATACAACTGCCCAGATGGCTTATCTCACGCCAGACAAGCAAAAACAACTGACTACTTACTTCAAGAAATTGGCAACAAAAACCCACTTATCTGCAAGGAAAATCCTGCAGGCCTTGGGTTTCATGGCATCCTGCATTCTACTAATTCCATATGCCAAACTGCATATGAGGAAACTACAGTGGTATCTGAAAAGTGTTTGGACTCAGCATTGCCACAGCATGGAGACCGTAATTGCACTCATTCCCTGCCTACAACAGGAGTTTCGATGGTGGGCAGAAGCCTGTCACCACAACAAGGGTCTGCCATTCAGTCTACCCACAGCCAGACAGACACTGACAACGGATGCATCAGATTATGCCTGGGGGGGCCCATATGGCAGGAAAATGTATTCAGGGCACATGGCCTGCAAACCAGATGCATCTTCACATCAATCAAAAAGAGATAAAAGAGATAAGAGATGCTAGCTGTTCAAAATGCACTGACAGCTTTCAAGGACCTGCTTTATCCAGGACAGTTACTGATAAAGGCAGACAACACTACGGTCATGTGGTACATAAACAAGCAGGGAGGTACACATTCCTACCCCCTCTGCAGACAAGCAGTGACCTTATTGGACACATCATTGGCTTTTTAAGTTCACCTGCAAGCACAATTCCTGCCAGGAAAAACAAATACTCTGGCAGACGAACTAAGCAGAAACCTCATGGATCCCCATGAATGGAAACTGGATCCACAAGTCTTCAGCATGATAATAATGAAATGGGGATGACCAGACATAGATCTATTTGCCTCCCCTCACAACTGTCAATTGCAGAGATTTTGCACAAGGATTTATCACAAGCAAGCATGGAAAGTGGACACCCTATCATTCAGCTGGAAAAATCTAACAGTATATGCTTTTCCCCCACTGCCTCTCCTTCCCAGAGTACTCCTAAAGGTCAGACAAGAGAAGCCAAAAATGATTGATTGCACCAGACTGGCCATGCCAGCACTGGTACCCAATCCTAAAGAGCTAGTCTCAAGGTCCAGCATGGATATTGCCTCAAACTTCTCACTTGCTGACCCAACAAAAGAATCAGATCCTGCACAGCCAACTCAGGACCTTAAATCTGGCAGCATGGCGGATAATGTTACCATTCAGAACACTTCTCTTTCAAAAGCTGTTATGGATGTCATCTTGGAGGCCAGGAGGCCCAGTACTAGAAAATCCTATGCCGAAAAATGGAAGAGATTCTGTGCTTGGAACCAGAAACAAGGCATTGACACGTCTGTACCAAATATTCCTCAGATTTTACAATACCTAACTGAGATGTTGAACAAAGGCCTTTCTTTCTCATCAATTAAGATTCATGTCTCTGCCTTTTCAGCACATTACAATACGGAACCACTTATCTTTTCTCATCCTTTAATAAGGCAGCACCTCAGAGGAGCCAAAAACAGTAGGCCTCCAAGGAGAGAACCAATTCCGGCCTGGGACCTCAATTATGTTTTGGAAAAACTCACACTGCCTCCTTTCGAGCTAGCATCAACAGCAGATATAAAATTCTTATCCTGGAAAACAGCTCTGCTCCTAGCCATGACCTCTGCAAGGCGAGTCTTAGAGTTACAAGCCCTCATGGCTGTGGAACCTTTCATCATTTTTCATCCAGAGTTTCTCTGAGGACAAACCCTACATTTATGCCTAAGGTGGTGTCCAGTGTGGCCCTCAACCAAACCATTCACTTGCCTACCTTTTACCCAAATCCACAGAACAAGGGTGAGAAAATTCTGCATTCTTTGGACATACACAGGCAGTTGCGCTTCTACTTGGACAGAACTAAAGCTTTCAGAAAGACTGGGCAACTTTTAGTGTCATATGCTGCAGGATCACAAGGAAAGGCTATCTCAAAACATACTATTTCTAAATGGATAGGCCATTGCATCCGTTTCTGCTATTCTCAAAATGACAAATCAGTGCCTAAGGGCATCAGGCCTCATTCCACCAGAGCAGCAGCCACTTCAGCAGCCTTCCTCAGAGGAGTACCAACCAAAGAAATTTTAGAGGCTGCAACTTGGAGTTCAGTGCACACCTTTACAAAGCACTACCACTTGCCTCTCTACTCTTAAGTCCAGAGCAGGCTTCGCCACTGCAGTTCTGCAGGGCCTCATAGCCTCTCCTAATCCTGTTTAGCCCAGCCACCCATCCTCGGCTTTGGGATTCTACCCAAGAGTAATGACTGCAACAGTGAAACACGATGAACATAGTACAGTTGTGTACCTACCATAAATGTAGATGTTCGAGTGTATTCACTGTTGCAGTCCAGGTTACCCACCCACCATCCCCCTTCTCTTTGCTGGGACTTGTCTGCACTTCTATATCCTATGCAACCTTTTTGGTGTATTTGCTTGTAGATGAAGGAAATGCTATTTTTGTGCATGCATTTCTTATTGGTATATTTTTCAGCCTACCTATTTGGGGCACCTGACATCTGGGGCAAGAAAAACTGAAGAAAATGGCGTCTGCTGCATCTTTTATACCCCTGACGCACTGACGTCAGGGAAGAAGTGACAGCAACCGACGCCGGACCATGACTTTGGAAAATTCTGGCCGACTGAGGGTAGCCTGCTAGCAGGATAACCCAAGAGTATTGACTGCAACAGTGAATACACTCGAACATTTACATTTATGGTAGGTACACAACTGTACTATATAGGGCAGCCATATTTGAGATCTGATTCAGTAGTTGCAGTTAATAGATCAAATGAGAGAAGATCCGTTAGGTATCTTATGAAATATAATAGGGACACAAAATGTATTAAACAGATTATTAGTAAATACTGGCCTGTTTTGACTTCTAATAATGAAATTAAAGAATTTATAGGCTCCAAACCGTATTTTGCACATAAGAAAGAAAAAAAACTTCTACAGTTATTATGTTATAAAGATATGCCTTATTATAAAAAAGTTATCATTGAATAGTAAAGGGATACATCCTTGTCATCACTGCAATTATTGTAATGTTATTAATACTGATTTATTATTTGAACATCCTATTTCTGGTGCTAGCTTTGAATTTAGAACTTTTGGTACTTGCCAAACGGAAAATGTGATTTATGTGGCTAACTGTGTTGCATGTCCCAATTTCTATATAGGCAAGACTAACCTGAAATTAAAGCAATGAATTTGTTCTCACTTTTCTGAGATTTGTACAGAAGTTGAGAATAATGCCCTTTTAAACAAATTCAACTAAAGGGTGATGCACAGTCCTTTGTTTCGAGTAATCCAAGTTATAAATATAGGCATAAGAGGTGGTGACATTAGTCTGGGTTTGCAGAATGTAAATAGATAGATTATTTTCGAGCCTCTGTTAATCCAGGACTGAATTTTAAAAATAGTTTGAAACCCATTCTTAAACATGATTGTATTAAGTAGTCTTTTTAGTTTTGTATTGACAGACTGTGTGTATCTGCATGTTTTATTTTGTCTTGTTTTTATTATGTCGCTGGGTATGGCTTAATTATATTTGTGATTTTTTTTTTTATTTTAAATATATAATTGAATGCTGATGCTTATTGATTAGTTTGAATATTTATTGTGACCATTGACTTAGCATTTGTATGCATTGAGAAAGAGCTTATGGCTTGAAAACTTTGCGTTTGTCTTATTAAAAATAAGCTTTGAAGTTGTATTCCTAGTTTTGTTTTTATTTTATGTTTCTAGTTACCTAGGAATACTTTGGTTCCTATACAATATATTTATTCCTTATTCCAGGAATCAGAGGGGTGGAAAGATGTGGTTCAGAAAGTCCAAGGGCCTTTTCGGGACTCTGGTGGTGAGTTTTCTTCCCTGGGCTGAGGGGGGAACTCATCAGGAAGATGCCCCTCCTGTGGCAGGGGGGCCTGCATAATCAGGGCTCCAGAGATTCTTTCTCTGGACAACCGTACCAGTGCTCCTGAGCAGCGGCCTGATTGCTTAACTCTGTAGGCAGTCAGGGGAAGATTCCCTCTGCACCAATTTAGCCTGGCACTCAGTAACATCAGATTCCTGAGTGCAGACCATAATTACCAGAGGAGGTTATCCCCTTCGATCTCTATGCAAGACCACAAAGGCAAATCCCCCATGTTCTATCCAGTCAGAGGGCTACAGCAGCACTAGAAATTCAAAAGCTGCTTAAAAAGAGAGTCATCCAAACAGTCCCACCAGACCAAATAAGATCTGGATTTTACTTAAGATTCTTTTTAGTGCCAAAAAAGACGGGACTGGAGGCCAATCCTCGACCTCAGTGTTTTGAACAAGGTTGTTTGACAGACAAAATTCTGAATGGTCACGGTGCAGTCTGTCCTTCTCTTTTTGGCGAAAGATGATTGGATGTGCTCTGTAGATCCTCAGGATTCATATTACCACATAAAAATGGACAAGTGCTCCAGAAGATAACTCCGCTTCCAGCTGGCAGCTAGTCATTACCAATTTCGAGCACTGCTCTTTGGTCTCACTCAGCCCCCAGGGTGTTCACTAAATACATGGCAGTACTAGCAGCTCACTTAAGGCTACAAGGATTCCATGTGTTTCCATATTTAGACAACTGGCTGCTCACCACCCCCAGCAGGCATCTACTGCTTCACGCCTTGGACTCGGTCCTAAATCTTGCAGAGTTCTTAGACATTTCAATAAACAGGGAGAAGTCAAAACTATCCCCCAAACAAGACATAGAATTCATCGGAGCAACATTCAACACAAAATCCTGCATGGCTGCTCTGCCTCTTAACAGACTGCAAAGGTTGAGGTCAGAGCTTCAAGTGATGCTGTGTCACCGACAGTCACCCTAGTTCCTCTGGCAAGGTACCACATGAGGCGGCTTCAGTGGCTCCTGGCATCACAGTAGTCTCTGTTAACACATCGAGTGTCCTACCCAATCCGCATAACCAAGCAATGCAAGCAGGATTTATATTGGTGGATGAAGCCAGAAGAGGAATTATGGAGTTGCCCTTTTTCATCCTCCCAGCCCAAGGCCATAGTGACCACAGATGCATCCCTGATGGGGTGGTGGGGCATTTTCAGGGAAAGACTGTCCAAGGCACTTGGTCCCCCTTAGTGGCCAATTTGCATATCAACGTCCTAGAACTGAGGGCGATGCTCCTAGTGTTGCAAGCATTTCAATCTGCCCTCCCTTCAGGGACAGTTGCTATCCAGTCAGACAACATGTCAGTGGTCTGGTACATCAACAAACAGAGGAGAGCCAGATCCTACCTTTTATGTCGGGAAGCCCTAAGAGTGTGGCAATGGGTGATCGCCTCCAACTGCTTTCTGAAAGCAATGCACATTCAGGGGAATTCCAGTGTTATTGCGGACAATCTGTGCAGATGCATACTCCTGCCTCACAAGTGGTCTCAGTCCTAATGTAGCGACAAAGATCTTTCGTTGATGGGGTCAGCCTTGCTGTGACCTGTTAGTATCTCCCATAAACCACAAAAAATACAAATGCAGCAGCTACTTTGCCCTGTCCCCTTCGGAGGGAGTCCCCGAGAGATGCTCTGTTACACGATTGGCTCCTGGGACTGCTTTACGCCTTTCCACCATTCCCCCTAATTCCCCAATTTTTGAAGAAAGCCCAGTGATTGAGAAGCAAAGTGATCCTCATTGCAACTTATTGCCCCTGTCACATCTGGTTCCCCTCCTCTGGCCTCACCTAGTTCACCGTCCATGAACTCCTGAATCCAACTCCAGACCTGTTGTCTCATCCGCAAGGACTGCTGCATCCCAACTTACGAAGTCTCAAGCTGATGGCTTGGTTCCTCCACTTCCAGTAATTGCTAGGCAGAATAATCTATCCTCCCCAGTACAAAAGATACTTCTGGCTTCTCATGAACCCATCCACCAGGAAACTTTACCTTAGTAAATGGAACAGATTTGTGCTTTGGTCTCGCAGAGAAGGAATTGACCCCTTTTCAGCCTCGATTTAATAAGGTATTAGAATATTTATCAACCTTATTCCAGTTAGAAGACTCTGCTTCTACTGTTCGAGTTCATTTAGCTGTTTTAAATTTTCATAATGGCTTCAGTGACCTTTCCTTAGTGTCTCATTGCCTTTGTAAAACCTTCCTAAAGGGCGTTATACATTTGAAACCACCTTTTAAAGAGCCCATCAAACCTTGGAATTTAACGTTAGTATTGAAAACTTTGGTTCGTCACCTCTTTGAGTCAGCAGCCACCTGTGATATATTTTTATCTTGGAAGCCCCTTTTCCTGGTAGCCATCAAGTCAGCCAGGAGAATATCATAATTGCAGGCTTTGTGTGTGAAATGTCCATATATAATTTTTCAGAGAGAGAGAGTATCACCTAGAACTTACCCCTCTTTTCTACCCAAAGTAGTGTCGGACAGTAATATTAGTCAGTCCATAAACCCTACCAGCTTTCTTCCCAAACTTCTCAAATAAGGGAGAATGTTGTTTGCATTTGTTGGATGTACTCAGGCAATTATGTTTTTACTTGGAATGAACAAATTTATTTAGGAAATTGGACCAATTGTTCCTGTTCTTTTCAGGTGCTTGACTGGGCATACCAGTTTCCAAAGTTACTTTATCGAAATGGTTGAAAGATTGCATCACCTTTGTTTGACCAAAATAAGCTGAACCTATCAACAAGATCAGTTTCCTCTTCAGTAGCCTTTCATTGTAGAGCCTGTATGGATGGCATTTGCACAGCGGCCACTTGAACTACCCCTCTCATACCTTTATCACTCATTACAAATTGGATATGGTCTCCAGGGGAAGAGCATCTAGCTGGGGACTCTGTCCCAACAGTCAAGAATGAATGAAAATTGACATCATCAGATAAAGAAGTTATGTTCTTACCATAACGTTCCCATCTGTGTTGTCGATCATCATTCATTCTTGACATCCCGCCCTCCAACTCCCTCCAAAGACTCCTGGAGGTTCTGAACTAGTCTTAGGGCAGTTGCTCAGAAAAAGCTTCCGCATATTCTTTTCTACGGGCAAAACTCGATCTGAATGGAAGAGAGGCACTATGGGTAGCCTTAACTTGAGAGTTTCTGGCTGGCGTGAGCTTGATGCAACAGTCGAGTCGGTTCTGAGGACGGAACCAAGACCCAACAGTCAAGAATGAATGAATGAAGATTGACAACACAGATGGAACAGTATGGTGAGAACATAGCTTTTTTTTCTCATTTAGGCTTTGGCCTGCCTTCTCAATACAGTGCTAAAGAAAAAAAATCCTTTCAGTTTCCTTTGTTATCCTCTTTTTTTTTTCTCCTCCAGGCATGATTTTTTTAACCTGTGGTATTTTTGTTAATTTCATTATAGGCTTTTGAATGTCCTGTTTTTTTTGGCTCATCAGATGAATTCTTTTGCTTATAGGAGGAAGATCCCACCTCAAGACTGGCACTGTATTTGTCTGGACTGTTTGGGTTCCTAGCATACTGAAGTGTTCTGTTTGTACAGATTTCTGTATTTATTTTAATTTATGTATTCTTTGTTGACAAGGTTAGTCCCCCTAAGCTAGTGGCCTCTTTTTGAGGGAAGACTAGAGATGGCATTCATACCTAGCAGGCGGATTTTGTCAGGGCATCAGGGAAGTTCCTCTGTACTTTTCAACAAGTGCCATGGGATCTTTTGTATCCACTTAAGCTGACACCTACTAGTGTTCTGCAGTGTCAGTAATGGAAATTGAATCCAGTCATTTGGAGTGGGAAGAGAACCCACAGCCTTATGAACTTCCAGCATCAAAGGAGAGTGTCCTACTTGTTGACCCCTGAGATTAATAATTATGCATTTGAGAGTATGAATGACCATTTAATGTTGTATTTATTGGAGCAGAGTCCTTCATTGAGAGATTCTACATCTGCTGCTTCATTCTGTGCCCCACTTTCACAGTAACAAACGTCTTTTCCAGCATTGGTGTTACCATCCTGTAGTAAAAGGCAACTCTCATGAAGTTTTTGAAGCTAAGTCTTCTAGGCAGGTCTCCCCAGCTGTTGGTGTTTTTCCTAAAACAATGGATGAGTCATCATAAAAGATTTGTAGTAAAGTTTCTTCCATTTTGGCTGAAACCATCCATTTATCTTAGTACAGTCAGCAGAATTTGACTTCCTTCTGATTGCAGGTCTGAAATGATAACAGGGTAATGCTGTTCATGTTTCACTTTTGCAGTCATAATTGATGGGATTTCCTGCTTTGCCCAGCCTGACTACCAAATAGTTTTCTCCTCCTCCTCTTGAAGCTGGCCCCCTTCCCCATATGACCTTGATCATGACATGGTGTCTGTTGCCTTTTTTAGAACACAGATGAGATGCAGTGGTTTACAATTTTTTGCTGCATTGGTCAGAATTGGTAATCTATTTGTCTTAGTCCTGTTCATCTATATTTAAAGCTTTCAGCATTGTTTCAAGGGTTTTTGGTCTTTACCCCTTCAATATTTAACTTGACATTGTGATCAGTGTTGATGCTGACCTCTGCTTAGTCAGAGCTGGATCATGGTCAAAATAGGGCTCTAGGCAGGGTAATGGACTGCCCCCTCCCCCCACCATACCAGTATTCATTAGTTGGTTGTCTGTTCTCAACTACATGAAAAAATGTTCAAATCTGTGTGCATATGATTTTCTTTTTTACTTTTACGAAATCTACAAATTTGTATTTAACACTTTTATTTCATGTTCTACAGCAAAAACAGTGACAGACATTTGCTAAATAAAACAAGTCTTGCTCTGAAAACAGACTTGGCATGTGCAACACTGAAGTTCTCTTCCTCTGAAACTTGAATTTATTGAAAATGGCTTCTGGCAACCTATGGGAGTACAATAAACTTGATGGGATTCAAAGTCAAATAGCATTAATTATTGGTTATGTAAAGGGTGCATAAATGTCAAAAGCCATGTGTAATCAGACCTCTCAACCAACTGGGGACAAATTTCAACAGAATCGGGGACAAGTCAAGAAAAAAATCAGGGACAATCAGGGACACTTTTAAAATATTAGTGCTATTAACTTGAAACATTGACAGAATCAGAGCATATGAATTAATACACATTTTCTGAAGTAAAAAGTTTATAACTCTTAATTATTAGTTATTGTCATTATTCATTAAGTGTAATTCATCACCTTTCCTCCAAAAGTCACTAGTTTCAGGAGGGATTAAGAGGGACAGAGTTAAAACTTGAGTCAAAATCAGGGACGTCCCTGAAAATCGGGGACAGTTGAGAGGTATATGTGTAATGCATTACTAACACAATGGGAAAGCCCACTGGATACAAATTTCTTTTCAGGGATAGTCTGAGGAGCACTGCCTAGTGAAGTGACAGTCAGTTGCACAGTAAACATACACAAGCTGGAAGAATCAAACCATGCACTACAGAAACGGCTCATTAACAGCTCATAGCCTTACTTACCTGAACCTAAGTAACAGACAGACTTTTGCAGCCCAACACAGTGCATTTCATACACCCCTGTGCCTGTAAAAAAAAGCTGAATTACAAATGTGTCTGTCTTCAACCTGTGGGTTATCCGATCTGACGCCAGCAAAATCCTGCAGACTTCCAACTCTCCAGGCCTTGATGTTCATCGTGCATACAGCTGCAGTCATAACAGATGGGTTCTCCTGCCGTCAGGCGGGTCCTCGGTCGGCCGAATTCCATAGTCTAGGTCCAGCGTCAGTTGTCGTCGCTTCTTCCCTGACGTCAGTGCGACAGGGGTATAAAAGAACCAGCCGACGCCATTTTCTTCAGTCTTTCTTGCCGCGCGGTGCCCGAAGCAGAAGCAGTTCGCAAGTGCCAGTCGGCCAGCTCCTGAATTTACGAAAATTTTGAAACCAAAGTCTTCTTGAAAGCTAAGTACCCCGTTGGGAAACTTTTCTTGCCTCAGACCGATGTCAGACAAAGTTAATAATTGTATTTCATGTGGGAAGCAAATACCACATAAGGATTTCCATTCCCTCTGTATTCCTTATTTAGGCCCAGACCACGACGTCTCGGTCTGTCGCTTTTGTGCTACATTCAACAAACGCACCATTAAGTGTCGGGCGGAGTTCGCCCAGCATTATTTTGGCAAAACATTTAACTATATTATGTCGTTGGATACTCCGACTCCAGTTTTGTCTAAAAAGCGCAAAGATAAGGACCGACACACAAGGTCCGCGGCCTCTACCGACACCACGCCAAAGCCGACTACACGTGGTCCGGTTCTCAGCGAGGCGCCTACGCAGCATACTTTGCATACCTTAAGGGAACACTTCCACTGGGAAGGCCAAGATTATTCAGATTCCAAGAAAAGGCTTAGGGAATTTCTCTTGCTACCTCAGCACAGGCCTCTGGCTATACTTCCTGTCTTGGACATCCTAGATGATGGTTACTCGGAGGCCTGCCTTAACCCGGATTCTCTTCCTCCAGCCCTGGTCAAGCCTGACCAGTACTACAGGGTTCCTGACTCACACCAATTTGTATACAAAAGCCATGCTGCTGACCCAGAAACCATCTCACAGGGCCCCAAGGGAATTAAGGCCTCCACTGCTAAAAATCCATTACCTTCCGAGAGAGATTCCAGATCCTTAGAAAGGTTGGGGAAAAAAGGTATATACCTCGGCTACCTTAACCATGAGGGCCTTAAACTGTCAGTTCCATATGCTAAAATACCAACAGTTTTTGTTATCACAATTGAAAAGTAAAATGTCACAACCTGAACAACCAGACTTGAAGGAGTTGCAGGATTTGATGCATAGTGCAGAACAAGTGGGTAAGCATACCTTACAATGTGGTTTTGATGCTTTAGAGGCCTCATGTAGGGCTGCTGTTACAGGATCAGTCATACGTAGACATGCCTGGCTCAAGGAACAAACCTTGCCAGATCATGTCAAAGCTAAATTACTAGATGCCCCTCTACAAAAGGATGTATTATTTGGTGCTAATGCTGAGGAGGTATTAAGGAAAATGGAGGAAAAGGCTAAATCAATGCAAACTGTGAAAGATTTTCTACAGGTACAACCCCCACGTTTCAGTAGAAATTGGCCTTCCAAAAATTGGTCCTTTCCAGCCACGGACAGACCCCAAAGAGGTAGATACAGGCGCCTGAGGGGCAGAGGACAATCCCAGGGATCGTTTAGACTAGAGGCAGACAATGGCCAGCTCCTACACAAAGAGGTGGTGAGGATAACTCGCAACCATTCAGAAAGCAAGCCCAATGACTTTCCCTTTTGCATGCCAAGCAAGACTCAAATGGCAGCACCCTTAGAAGGAAAACTGGCATTATTTTCAAAAAATTGGCATATTGTCACAAAAGACAAATGGATCCTGGGCATTATAAACAGAGGCTACAGATTCCATTTTCACACCCTTCCAAAAATGAGAGGCATGCCAAACCTGCCACACAATCAAATGGCAGAGGCACAAAGGCAAATTACAGATCTCATAGACATGAAAGCTATTCAAGAGGTACCTACGCACGAACAAGGTCAGGTTTTTATAACAGACTATTCCTGGTACCAAGGAAGGGAAAAGATTGGAGACCTATTTTGGACCTATCCATCCTAAACACATTTCTACTCGTACCAAAATTCAAGATGCTCACTCTACAGCAGCTTCTTCCCATGTTGGGCAAGGAGTCTTGGCTGGTAACATTGGACCTCAAGGAGGCATACCTGCATGTCCCAATCAGACAAAATTGCAGAAGATACCTCAGATTTCTTGCAGGTTCAACCCATTATCAATTCTCTGCATTACCCTTTGGCTTATCTACTGCGCCCAGAGTATTCACGAAATGCCTGGTATCAGTAATTGCCTACTGCAGACTTCAAGGGATACAAATATACCCCTATTTGGACGACTGCCTGATCCAAGCGGACAGCAAGCACATTCTTCTGAAACATCTGGCTTATGTAATAATGTTGTTGAACTCTCTGTGATACACAGTCAACAAAAAGAAATCAAGGCTAATACCCTCTCGGAAAATAATTTTCCTGGGTGCCAACTTGGACACAAACACCCAGATGGCCTACCTCACGCCAGAGAAGCAGGGGCAACTAACTCAATACTTCAGAGCACTAGCAAATTGCACCAGGCTGACTGCAAGGAAAATCCTGCAGGCTCTGGGATTCATGGCATCTTGCATCTTACTAATCCCATGTGCAAAGCTGCATATGAGGAAACTTCAATGGTACCTGAAAAACCTATGGTCTCAACACAGCCACAGTTTGGAAACAATAATACCACTAATTCCATGTCTTCAAAAGGAATTTTTGTGGTGGGCTCAAGCATGCCAAACAAACACTGGTCTTCCATTCAGCAAGCCTCAAGCAAATCAAGTCATCACAACAGACACCTCGGACTACGCCTGGGGGGCGCACATGACAGATCGGTGCATTCAGGGCAAATGGTCCCAAAAAGAAAAGCACCTTCACATCAATCAAAAGGAAATGCTAGCAGTAATAAATGCTATTATAGCTTTCAATGACCTTCTGCAACCAGGTCAACTATTGATAAGAATGGACAACATCACAGTTATGTGGTACATAAACAAATGGGGAGGAAAACATTCATACCCCCTATGCAGACTGGCCATGTCACTTTGGAACATGGCCATGGACTTACAAATCGAACTACAAGCACAGTACTTGCCAGGCAAGGAAAACACGCTGGCAGACAACCTAAGCAGAAATATGACAGATCCACACGAATGGAAGTTGCATCCAAAAGTTTTTACAGAGATAATCCAAGCATGGGGAAGGCCAGACATAGATCTCTTTGCCTCCCACAAAAATCACCAATTGACAAAATTCTGCTCAAGGATTTTCTATCCAAAGGCCTGGAGAGTGGACGCTCTCTCTTTCAGTTGGACATCAATGACAGTTTATGCCTTCCCACCTCTTCCTCTGCTGCCCAAAGTTCTATTGAAAACCAGAGCAGACAGACCAAAGATGATTCTCATTGCTCCAGACTGGCCAAGACAACACTGGTACCCACGCCTGAGGAGCCTGACGCATTCCCCACCATGTACCCTGTCTCTAAGGCCTTTTCTCCTGACTCATCACAGCTTCAAAACTCTTCACAGCCAGCTAAAAACACTCAATCTAGCCGCATGGAAGATTCCTTAGCATCACAACAGATCCTACTCTCCAAGGAGGTGCAGGATGTCATTTTGGAGGCCAGAAGACCGTCCACTAGAAAAGCTTACTCCGCAAAATGGAAACGGTTTTGTGTCTGGAATGAGAAAAAGGGCCAGGATCCTGGAAAACTGAATTTACCTCAAATACTACAGTATCTAGCTGAGCTGCTAAGCAGTGGACTTTCATTCTCCTCCATCAAAATCCATGCCTCAGCCATTTCTGCAGAATACAACACTGATCCACCCTTATTCTCTCACCCTCTCGTAAGACAGTTCCTCAGAGGGGCTAAGAATCTAAAACCCCCAAGGAAACAACCAATCCCTGCTTGGGATCTCAATTTCATTCTGGAAAAACTGACCTTGCCTCCTTTTGAGCCAGCTGCCTCATCAGATTTGCAATATTTGTCCTGGAAAACAGCTTTCCTTCTGGCTATTACCTCCGCTCGCAGAGTTTCAGAACTACAAGCTCTCATGGCTGTGCAGCCTTTTATCATCTTCCATCAGGACAGAGTTTCCTTACAAACCAACCCGTCCTTTATGCCAAAAGTGGTATCCAGGGTAGCTTTGAATCAGGCCATACACTTACCTACCTTTTATCCTAATCCTCAAAACAAAGGGGAGAGATTACTACATTCCTTGGACATCCACAGACAACTGCGTTATTATTTGGACAGAACAAAGCCTTTCAGAAAATCAGAACAGCTCTTTGTGCCCCATGCTATAGGAGCTCAAGGAAAGCCAATTTCCAAACAGACAATCTCAAAATGGATAGCCCACTGCATACGCTTTTGCTATTCTTTTCATGGCAAAACTGTACCTACAGGCATCAGATCTCACTCCACAAGGGCCACAGCTACCTCTGCAGCTTTCCTCAGAGGAGTTCCTACCAAAGATATTTTGGAAGCAGCCACTTGGAGTTCTGTGCATACCTTCTCCAAGCACTACCACCTACCATTATACTCCAAAACTAGAGCAGGCTGTGCCACTGCAGTCTTGCAGGGCATCCTGGCTCCTCCTAGTTCCACCTAGTGCCTACCACTCCTTTCTTAGCTTTGGGATTCTACCCATCTGTTATGACTGCAGCTGTATGCACGATGAACATAGTACAGTTTTGTACCTACCATAAATGTAGATGTTCGAGTGCTAATACAGCTGCAGTCCAGGTTTCCCTCCCTCCTTCCCCTCTTGGGACAGGCCTATTGGCTAAAACCTCCTCATACAACCTGATTGGGGTATTCATTTATGGTGTATTTGCTTGCATCTACTGTATTTTGATTATATTGCATTGCTTTATTACACAAATTTGTGTATTGCCTTCCTTCTGGGGGCACCTGACATCTGGGGCAAGAAAAACTGAAGAAAATGGCGTCGGCTGATTCTTTTATACCCCTGTTGCACTGACGTCGGGGAAGAAGCGACGACAACCGACGCCGGACCTAGACTTTGGAATTCGGCCGACCGAGGGACCTGCCTGACGGCAGGAGAACCCATCTGTTATGACTGCAGCTGTATTAGCACTCGAACATCTACATTTATGGTAGGTACAAAACTGTACTTTTCCCTTACCCACAATCCCCTGCTCCTCACCCAACTCCCCCCTAGTTTGCCACCATTTTGTATCAGCAGCCCCCCTTGATCCTTTATTGAACAGTTTTTGTGTAGTTGATTTATAAATATATATATATATATATATATATACACAAGTATATATATATATATATATATATATATATATATATATATATATATATATATATATATAATCTTAACAGCTTTCTGTTACCCTAGTTTAGTGCTTGTAGTGTATTGTGTTATTACTGTTGGTAGATAGGTTAGTTTTATTCGTGTGTATGTTTATAGGTTGTATATTGGGCTTCCTGCCTTTTTTGCATGTAGTTTTCTGTTTTAGTCTTAGAATAGTGTAGGTTTATTTTTTTTTTTACTTGTAGTGTGGTTAGTTAGGATAGTCTTAGTTGCTATGGATAAAGTTTTAAAAAATGTCGTCTGTGGGCACAAGTTTCTTTCCCAGGATGCGCACGTTAAGGGTGTCTATTGTTTGGGGGTTACCTACCTGGATTCTTCCTGCTTGAGTTTTGAGGGATTTGGGTCCAGGGAGATGAGTGAGAGGCGGGCCTGGTTGGTCCTTAAGGGCTTTCTTCGTACCGGTCCATTTTTTTCTTCTACTTTGACTTCAAAGCTTGTGTCTGACAAGCCTTGCTCTTAGGACTCAAAGACATCCATGGGGGATCAGAAAAGGTACCTTTTATTGTTTCTTTTCCAGGTCCATCTTCTTTGGTCTCACCTGACCCAAAGGTCCCATGACTTTCATGTGCCCCAGTGGTGTCATCTCTGATCCCGTGGAGTTCATCGACCTTTGGTGCAGACTACTGCCAAAGCTTCACCTCCATCTGAGTCTTACTAGCCCCCTTCTTGGTTAAAGGGGCTCCTTTGAGTCAGGTAGCTTCCCCTTCTCCATGTCCACTTCAGCAGAGTGCTCACCTTTCTCGCACCAGTTCCAGGTTTTCCTGTCTCTGATCTGGCAGGTGGGTTCCTTGTCATCTAAGCAACCCTCCAAGCCCACTTTGGTGGCTTCTTCTGCCAGGTCATCGAGGTCAGTGGGCAGTGTCAAAGCTTCTCACTTAGAGAAGCTGATCGAGATCCTTTTTATAAACTCTGATGTAATTAGGTTTTATCCCTTCAGGTCCAGGACAGTTTCCCTGAACCTCGGCTCCTCCCTCACTCTCTTGTATCCGAGGTTGTCTGGCCCAGCTACTTTACCATCCTCTGCGTCAGATATGAATGCTTGGCCGTCTTCAGCTCTTGTTCTCTACTTGGTCTCGTTGACTCAGACCACTTCAAGGTCAGCTGAACCTTGGGGCCGTGGCGTTGAGGCTGGTGTTTCTGCATCGCGGTCGACTGTCCTTGCTTTGTGTTCATCCTTCCTGCTCTGAGCTTTGGCATTTGACAGCTAAGCTCCTGTCTTGATGTTGAAGCGAAGTGAAGCTAACCTCAGACTTGCGTGCGTCTTAAGTATCTTCAGTTACTGGTACCCTCTGTTCCAGGAGGCCAGTGTTCGCTTCTGCCTTCTACATTGTGGAGAGGATTTTCATTTCTAAGGGGATGGGTTGGGTTTTCCCAGATGGTGTTCATCCCCCTTCTCCTCCTGACTTGTGACCAGTCATCAGTCTGCTCTTGGACAGCCAATGCTAGTTTCTCTCCAGTCTGTTCCCATGGTGGAGCTTCCTGCCTCATCCCCCTTTCCTTTGTTGTTGCTGACGCAGGAGGTTGCAGGTAAGATTCTGTGGAAGAGGAAGCACCACGACTTCCCAGAGGAGTTTCTTATGGAGGATACTTACTTCTAGGAAGGAGAGGGATCCTCCTGGTCTCCGCAGCATGATGCTTCTTTTGGTGATCTTTTGGAGCTTCTTCAGCATGGGAGCTGGACCACTGAAGCCCCTCACAGGAGAAATCAGTATTTTTGGAATCCTTTGGCATAGGCCCATCCACACCTTAGCTGTTTCCCCCTCTAGATGCACTTATAGACTTGGTGTCTTGGAGGGAGTGGAAGGAACTGATGACTGGCTCTTCACCCAGAAGCTAGGAGCCCATTTCCAAGAAGCCCAATAAAATTGTTAATCACCCCAAGGGCTGACTGCATTGAAGTGATGATCTGGCAGTGAATGTAATTTCCGGTGGCAGTGGCCACCAGAAAGGACATTTCCAAGGAGAGCTTCTTGATCCACCCCCAACAGAGAATGTCAAGCTTTGGACCATTTTGGGAAGAGCTTGTATGCCTCAGCTACATTCTCTTTGAGGGCACTTAATTATTTATCACAGTTAACTAGACTCCAACATGATCTTTTGTCTTGAAGTGTCGAGGAATGTTAAGATGCAGCAGTCTACAGAGATTCCCTTCCAAGGTTCCATTACATACGTCTTCCAGACATTCCAACCTATCGGAGACTGTAGGCGGCATTAAGAGATTCCCAAGCTGCTGACAGAGTTATCCAACAGGTCTTGGCACACCAGTGAGGATCTGGGGCCTACTCAGGGTTGTTCTAAGTAACAAAGAAGAAGGACCTTAGGCCTATTCTGGAGTTAAGCAAATTGAAATGCTTCATGAATTAGACCAAGTTCCAGATCGTCACAGTGCAGTCCATTCTTCCTCTTCTGAGGAACGATGATCGGATGTGCTCGATGGACCTCAAGGATCCCTTATCACCGTATAAAGGTAGAGAGGCACTCCAGGATGTTTCTGTGCTTCCAGCTGGGAGACTGTCACTGCCAATTCAGGGTCCTGAAATTTGATCTCATCGCAGCTCCCCCCCCCCATTCACCAAATGCATGGCAATGGTTGCAGCCTGACTCTGGCTGGAGAGTTTCCAGGTCTTCACTTACCTGGATGACTGGCTCCTTACAGCTCCCACAACAGCATTACTTGTTATGGTCAGGGACACCTTCCTGTATTTATGCAAACACATGGGCAGTACGGTCAGTTATCCAAAGTCAAGTCTACCACCTGTTCAGACATTAGAATTCACTTTGATACGGTCAGTCAAATTGCCAGGCTCCCAAGCTGCAGAGTGATCAGCCTTTGATCTTGAGCAGTATCAGTACTTGGCTTTCAAAGCCTCCAGCTCATGCAGTCTTCAAACTCCTAGGCCACATGGCAGCGACAATAAGGTTGGTCCCTCTAGCCAGGTATCATGTATGAGGGCTCTGCAGTTGACTCTGGCTGTACAGTGGTCATTCTTGACTCATCCAGTGGACTTTTCGGTAAGATTGACAAAAAAGTATGCCATGTTCAAATTTTGATGGTGATTGCAGTCTCTCTTGGTGACCACCGAGATACTGTCCTGCCCCTTCCTTTGGCCACTGTAACCATAGACACCTCCCTTCTTGGGTGGGCTTGGTATTTCGATGGGAGGATGGTTCAAGGATCCAGGGCTTCTGCGAAGGTAGATATCCAAATCAGTGTTCTGCAGGTGTGAGGGCGGTCCTCCTTTGTGTTGCAGACTTTTCAGGATGACCTTTCCAGAGTTGTGATTTCAGTACAGACTGAGAATATATCAGATGTTCATCGTGCATACAGCTGCAGTAATCACAGATGGGTTCTCTGCCGTCAGGCGGTCCCTCGGTCGGCCGAATTCCAAAGTCTTGGTCCGGCGTCGGTTGTCGTCGCTTTCTCTTCTGACGTCAGTGAGGCCAGAGTATATAAGACACAGCCGACACCATGTTCTTCAGTCTTTTTTGCCGCACGGTGCCCGAAGCAGAAGCAGTTCGCAAGTGCCGGTCGGCCAGCTCCTGAATTACGAATATTTTGGAATCCGAAGTCTTCATTAAAGCTAAGTACCCCGTTGGGGAATCTTTTCTTGCCTCAGACCGATGTCAGAAAAAGTTAATAATTGTATTTCTTGTGGGAAGCAAATACCGCATAAGGATTTCCATTCCCGCTGCATACCTTGTTTGGGCCCAGACCACGACGTCTCGGGCTGTCGCTTTTGCGCTACCTTCAATAAACGCACTATTAAGCGTCGGGCGGAGTTCGCCCAGCACTACTTTGGTAAAGCTTTTGATTATAAAATGTCGTCGGACACTCCGACTACCGTTTTGACCAAAAAACGCAAGGAAAAGGACCGACACGTGAGGTCCGCGGTCCCCGCCGACACCACGCCAAAACAGGCTACACGTGGTCCGGTTCTCAGCGAGACGCCTTTGCAGTCCCTGACTACCGACGACACTTCTTTGGTGGTGTCCTCTGTACCCAAGACCGCTGGGTCCTCGGCCCTTTCCCAGACTACAACCGAAGCCTCTGCTAATGTTGAGCCTACTAATGTGGACAGGTCCACCTCCACCCATGGTGTATTTAGGTCCTCATCTTCTTTTTCAATTAAGGCCTTTACTAAATCCAAAGCAGCCAGGCAGCCCATGAGGCCTGTTGTACAGGGCCCATCTCCAGGTCCCATGCCTAAAAAACAGATGCTTAGAATGGCTGAGGATTTAATTACTCTTATCAGAGGTTCTCAACCCCCTCCAGACAAGAGACCCAGAGTGGAGGAAGATTCTCCCTCTTCTGATCAGGGATCCATTTTATCAGAACATTCTGATGCAGAGGAACACTCTTATTCTCCCTTTGAGGATTCGGATGCAGAACAGTCCATTCCCTCTGTATCCCCTTCTGAGGATTTTTCCTTTGGGGAAACCTTACACACCCTGAGGGAACACTTCCATTGGGAAGGCCAAGACTTTTCAGATTCCAAGAAAAGACTTAGGGAATTTCTTTTGTTACCTCAACACAGACCTCTGGCTATACCCCCTGTTTTGGACATACTGGATGATGTCTATTCGAGGCTTGTCTTAACCCGGATTCTCTGCCTCCTGCACCAGTCAAACCTGATAGGTATTACAGAGTACCCAGCTCTCACCAATTTCTCTTCAAAAGCCATAATGCTGACCCTGAAACCATTTCACAAGGCCCCAAGGGATTGAAGGCCTCGACTGCCAAAAATCCACTTCCTGCAGAAAGGGAATCAAGATCTTTGGAAAGGTGGGGGAAAAAGGTTTATACCTCGGCCACCCTAGCCATGAGGGCTTTAAATTGTCAGTTTTATATGCTTAAATATCAACAGTTCCTGTTATCACAATTGAGGAACAAAATGTCGCAACCTGAACAACAAGATTTAAAGGAGTTACAGGATATGATGCATAGTGCAGAACAAGTGGGTAAACACACCCTACAATGTGGTTATGATGCCCTAGAGGCCTCAAGTAGAGCGGCAGCTACAGGATCAGTCATTCGCAGACATGCCTGGCTTAGGGAACAAAATTTACCTGATCATGTGAAAGCTAAACTTCTAGATGCTCCTTTACAAAAGCTGTTTGGTACTAATGCTGAGGAGATACTACGGAAAATGGAAGAAAAAGCCAAATCTATGCAAACTGTCAAAGCTTTCTTACAGGTCCAACCACCACGTTTTAGCAGAAATTGGCCTTCAGAAAACTGGTCCTTTCCAGCCACTGACAAGCCCCAAAGAGGTAGATACAGATGCACAAGGGGCAGAGGGCAATCACAAGGATCATATAGAGGCCGACAATGGCAAACTCCAGCACCAAGAGGTGGCGAAGACAGTGCACAACAATACAGGAAGCAAACCCAATGACGCCCTCATTTCCATGCCAAGCATGTCTCAGCTGGCAGCACCTTTGGGAGGAAAACTAGCACTATTTGCAAGCAATTGGCATATTGTCACAACAGACAAATGGATCCTGGACATTATAAACAGAGGCTACAAATTTCAATTTCACACTCTTCCAAAAATGAGAGGCATGCCAAATCTGCCACAAAATCAAAGGGCAGAGGCACAACTGCAAATTTCAAAGCTCATAGGCATGCGAGCCATTCAAGAGGTTCCTACTCACCAACAAGGTCAAGGTTTTTATTCAAGACTTTTCCTGGTACCAAGGAAAGGAACCGACTGGAGACCCATTTTGGACTTATCCACCCTAAACACATTTCTAATCGTACCAAAATTCAAGATGCTCACATTACAGCAGCTTCTTCCCATGCTGGGCAAGGAGTTCTGGCTGGTAACATTGGACCTGAAGGAGGCATACCTGCATGTCCCAATCAGACAAAGCTGCAGAAGATAACCTCAGATTTCTTGCAGGTTCAATCCACTATCAATTCTCTACATTGCCCTTTGGCTTATCTACTGCACCCAGAGTATTCACAAAGTGCCTGGGATCAGTGATTGCCTACTGCAGACTTCAAGGGATACAAATTTACCCTTATCTGGATGACTGCCTGATCCAAGCCGACAGCAAGAACATACTTCTGGAACATCTGGCATATGTGACACGGTTACTGCTTTCTCTGGGATATACAATCAACAAAGAGAAATCAAGGCTAACACCATCCCAGAAAATAACTTTCCTGGGTGCCAACTTGGACACAAACACCCAGATGGTCTACCTTACACCAGAAAAACAAGGGCAACTATCTCAGTACTTCAAAATACTAGCAAAAAGTACCAGGCTTACTGCAAGGAAAATCCTGCAGGCTCTGGGATTCATGGCATCTTGCATTCTATTAACCCCATTTGCAAAGCTGCATATGAGGAAACTTCAGTGGTACCTAAAAAACCTATGGTCTCAACACAGTCACAGTTTGGAAACAATAATACCAATAATTCCATGTTTGCAAAAGGAATTTCTATGGTGGGCCCAAGCATGTCAAGCAAACAAAGGCCTCCCATTCTGCAAGCCTCAAGCAAAACAAGTCATAACCACAGACGCCTCAGATTACGCCTGGGGGGGCGCACATGACGAACAGGTGCATTCAGGGCAAATGGTCCCTAAAAGAAAAGCACCTTCACATCAATCAAAAAGAAATGCTAGCAGTAATAAATGCAATTACAGCTTTCAAGGACTTCCTGCATCCAAGACAATTACTGGTAAGAACAGACAACACCACGGTAATGTGGTACATAAACAAACAAGGAGGAACACATTCATACCCCTTGTGCAGACTAGCCATGACTCTTTGGAACTTGGCTCTGGAAAGACAAATCGAACTTCAAGCACAGTACTTGCCAGGATTGGAAAACACACTGGCAGACAATCTAAGCAGAAAAATGACAGATCCACACGAATGGAAGTTACATCCTCAGGTGTTTGCAGAAATAATCCAAGCATGGGGGAGGCCAGACATAGATCTTTTTGCCTCCCACAGGAATCATCAATTTGAAAAGTTTTGTTCAAAGACCTTTCACCCAAAGGCCTGGAGAGTGGACGCCCTTTCATTCAGTTGGACAGCATGGACAGTTTACGCATTCCCACCTCTGCCTCTTCTGCCCAAGGTGCTTTTGAAAGCAAGAACAGACAAACCGAAGATGATACTGATTGCTCCAGATTGGCCGAGGCAACACTGGTACCCACTCCTGAGGAGCCTAACACATACTCCTCCCTGGTCCCTGCCTCTAATGCCTCTTCTGCTGACTCAGCACAGCTACAAAACTCTTCACAGTCAGCTGAAAACACTCAATCTCACTGCATGGAAAATTCCTTAACACCACAACAGAACCTACTCTCCAAGGAGGTACAGGATGTCATTTTGGAGGCCAGAAGGCCAGCTACTAGAAAAGCTTACTCCGCAAAATGGAAGCGGTTTTGGTCTTGGAATGAGAAAAAAGGCCAGGACCATAGAAAACTGAACTTGCCTCAGGTATTACAGTACCTAGCGGAGCTATTGAACAGTGGACTTTCTTTTTCTTCCATAAAAATCCATGCCTCAGCCATCTCTGCAGAATTCAACACGGATCCTCCTTTATTTTCTCACCCACTCTTACGACAGTTCCTCAGAGGGGCTAAGAATATAAGACCACCAAGGAAACAACCAATACCAGCCTGGGATCTTAATTACATACTTGAAAAATTAACATTGCCTCCTTTTGAACCAGCTGCCTCAACAGATTTGCAATATTTGTCCTGGAAGACAGCCTTCCTTCTGGCCATCACTTCAGCTTGTAGGGTTTCTGAACTTCAGGCCCTCATGGCGGTGCAGCCCTTTCTCATTTTCCATCAGGACAGGGTTTCCCTTCGTACCAACCCATCATTTATGCCTAAAGTGGTATCCAGGGTAGCTTTAAATCAAGCCATACACCTACCCACCTTTTACCCCAATCCTCAAAACAAAGGGGAAAGGCTGCTACACTCCTTAGACATCCATAGGCAGCTTCGTTATTATTTGGACAGAACAAAGTCCTTCAGGAAATCAGAACAACTCTTTGTGTCCTATGCTGTAGGGGCTCAAGGGAAGACAGTTACAAAACAGACTATTTCAAAGTGGATAGGCCACTGCATACGGTTTTGTTACTCCTATCATGGGAAACCTGTTCCTGCAGGTATCAGATCACACTCCACCAGGGCCACAGCTACCTCTACAGCCTTCCTCAGAGGAGTTCCTACCAAAGATATTTTGGAGGCAGCCACTTGGAGTTCTGTACATACCTTCACAAAACACTACCATCTGCCTTTATATTCCAGAACAAGAGCAGGCTTCGCCACTGCTGTTTTGCAGGGCATTCTGGCTCAACCCAGTTCCTCCTAGTACCTACCACCCAGTGCATAGCTTTGGGATTCTACCCATCTGTGATTACTGCAGCTGTATGCATGATGAACATAGTACAGTTTTGTACCTACCATAAATGTAGATGTTAGAGTGCTAATACAGCTGCAGTACAGGTTTCACTCCCTCCTTCCCCACTTGGTAAAGGCATGAGGCCTAGCAACCTCTTCATACTACCTGACTGGGTTATCCGGCTAGGTTTTATTTGCTTGCTACCACTGATTTTGGATTATATTGCATTGCTTGTATATGTATATAAGCATTATTTAGGTATTGCCTTCCTTCTGGGGGCGCCTGACATCTGGGGCAAGAAAGACTGAAGAACATGGCGTCGGCTTTGTCTTATATACTCTGGCCTCACTGACGTCAGAAGAGAAAGCGACGACAACAGACGCCGGACCAAGACTTTGGAATTCGGCCGACCGAGGGACCGCCTGACGGCAGAGAACCCATCTGTGATTACTGCAGCTGTATTAGCACTCGAACATCTACATTTATGGTAGGTACAAAACTGTACTTTGTCTAGTATCTCAGCAAGTGTTGGGGGGGCACGTTTTTATCCTATTTGAGAGGACATGAAGGTTTGGCAATGGGCAAGTTCATTTTGGCGTTCTCTGGTTCCAACACATCCCTGGGAAGTCCAACATTCAGGCCAACAGCCTGAGTAGGAGCATTCTGCTTCTTCATGAGTGGCCTCTAAATCTGACAGTTGCAGCTTGGATTTTCCAGTGCTGGAGCACCCTGTATTGCGACCTATTTTCCTCTCCATGCAACATCAAGTGCAGAAGGTATTACTCCTTTGTCCCGCCCTCGCAGTCATGGAGAGACACTTTGTTTGGCTACCAACACTCCTGTATGCTTAACCCCCAGATGTTCTTCGTGTTTCACTGTTGCAATCATCACATTTGGGTTATCTCTGCCAGGGTAGCCCTTGGCCAGCCAGAATACCAGAGGCTTAGTATTTCTGCGTCAGTTACTGTCGCTTCAGGACTGACGTCAGGTCGTCAGTAGTATAAAGTAAGGCAGCCGACGCCATTACATCAGTCTTTCTTGCCATGGAGCCCGAAGCAGTTCCCGCACGTGTGCCGGTCAGCCGCTACCTGAGTTTCTCTACCAAATTGAAGTTGAAATCTTCTAAAGCCAAATACCTCATCGGGGATTCTTTTTTCTTGCACTAACCAATGTCAGAAAAAGTTAACAATTGTCTCGCCTGTGGAAAGCAAGTACCACACAGAGACTTTCATTCATACTGCATCACTTGTTTAGGCCCAGACCACAACGTCCCCCGTTGTCGCTTCTGTGCTTTGTTCAACACCAGAACTATCCATCGTCAGGCCCTTATTGTAGCTAGATATTTTTGCTTACAGTTCTCTAACTCTGATATGGCTTCAGTAAGCCATCCGACAGCAGATCGTCCGAAAAAAACATAAAGATAGAGAGACACAGACTGCACAGGTCCAAACCTACCGATGATGCTCCCGTTAAGCTAGGCGTCAGTTTTCCAGTCAACAGGGAGGTGCTTTTGCAGCCCCTGATGCCTGCCTCTGTGGATTCGCAGGCTGCTACCGAGACCCTTTTGGAGTCCGGTATGCCACAAAACTCTTCTTTGACTAAGGATCCTGCGGTCGTCTTTACATTGGATGGGTCTGGAACCATTGAGCAGGCACCGATTTCCTAAGAAGTCCTTTGCACTACCGATTCTCGACACATACCGGCATATTCTTTCACGTCTACCATTCTTTCTAAAACGACTGAGTTTCTTAGGCCCAGGGTACGAACCACACCCAAGAAACCGATGACCCAATCTCAGGCACCTGCTTGCTTACCTCAGTCTCAAATGCTTAAAATGGCGGAAGACCTTATGCTGATCAGGGGAAGCCAAGCTACCCCTTCCAAAAGGAAAAGAGATGTGTCCCCTGTAGTTTTGTCTGAACAAGAGTCAAG
Organism: Protopterus annectens; assembly: GCF_019279795.1. NCBI lineage: Eukaryota > Metazoa > Chordata > Ceratodontiformes > Protopteridae > Protopterus > Protopterus annectens. The sequence continues at coordinate 536,827,700 of NC_056740.1, forward strand.
ATGACTGTGATGCATCTGAATATGAAGACATGCAACCCCTCTCTACTTATGAGGATTCTGATGCAGAGGATTCCATCCCTTCAGCCTCTCCCCCAGAGGAATTTTCCTTTGGGAAACCCTTTCTACCTTAAGGGAGCATTTCCAATGGGAGAGTCAGGACTACTCTCAGTTTAAAAAGAGGCTTAGGGAATTCTTAAATCTTCCACAGCACAGAACCTTGGCCATCCCCCAGTCCTGGATGTTGTGGAGGATGTTTTCCTGGAATCCAGCTTAACTCCTGACACCCTCCCTCCTGTACCCAGAAAACCAGCCAGGTACTATAGAGTCCCTGACTCACAAATTTATTTTTAAAAATCCTACTGCTGACCCTGAGGTAATTTCTCAAGGGCCTAAAGGGATTAAAGCAACCTCTGCAAGAATCCCACCCCCTCAGATAGGGATTCCAGAGCACTAGACAGATGGGGTAAAAGTGTACACCTCAGCTACTCTTGCTATCAGGGCACTAAATTGTCAGTTCCATATGCTAAAATTTCAGCAACATACCCTGGAACTCCTCAAACAAAAAATGTCTTCCTTTCTTGCTTGTGCCGACTCTAAAGAGTTACAAGAGTTAATGCATTCTGCAAGTCAAGTAACTAAGCACACCTTGTACTGTGGTTTTGATACCCTAGAAGCTTCTTGCAGGGCAGCAGTCACCGGACCTGTCATTATAAGGCATGCATGGCTTAAGGAACAGCTCTTGCCAGACCATGTCAAATCTAAATTGTTGGATGCCCCCCTTGCACAAAGACAACTTATTTGGCACTAAGGCAGAAGAGATCTTAAAAAAGATGGAAGAAAAAGCAAAATCTATGCAGACAGTTAAAGACTTCTTACAGGTCCAGCCACCTAGGTTCAGCAGGCATTGCCCCACTAAGCACTGGTCCTTTCCTGCTTCCACTAAACCAGTCCAGCCCAGGCCCCGGGGAACCAGACCCCCCCCCCGGGGAACCAGACCCCCCTCCCCCCGGGGAACCAGACCCCCCTCCCCCCGGGGAACCAGACCCCCTCCCCGGGGAACCAGACCCCCCTCCCGAAAGCAGCCACAGGGAATGCAGAGATCTGAGCAGTGGACTACCTCCACTTCAAAACCAGGGAGTTCTAAGCCACCCCCGTATGGTAAGAACTCACAATTACTAACCTCCCCCACCCCCTCCTTCTGCCCACCTTCACTTAACCCCTAGGAGGCACTCTCTCCTTTCACGTAAGCACATGGGCCACCATTACTAACGACCGCTGGGTTCTCAACATAGTGTCCCAGGGATACAAATTTTCTTTCCACACTCTTCCAGTCCCAAAAGGGTTCCCAGATCTACATCCAAACCAGTGGGCAGAGGCTCAAAAGCAAATCCTTTCTCTGCTTTCTAGAAGGGCAGTAGAGCACGTTCCTGCAGAAAAGATAGGCCAAGGTTTCTACTCCAGACTTTTTCTGGTGCCCAGAAAAGAGGGCACCTGGTTGCCCCACCCTCAATCTATCCATTCTAAGCACCTTCCTGGTGATCCCAAAATTCAGAATACTCACCCTCCAGCAACTGCTACCCATGCTCTCAAAGGACGCTTGGCTAGCCACCGTAGATCTGAAAGAGGCCTACCTCCACATTCCTGTCAGGGAATTATGCAGGGAATATCTCCGTTTCAGGGCAGGATCTCAGCACTTTCAGTTCTCTGAGCTTCCTTTGGCTTATCTACTGCTCCCAGAGTTTTCACAAAATGTCTGGCTCCCGCCATTGCCTTTTGTAGACAAAGGAATGTCCAGATTTACTCATACTTAGACGATTGCCTAATTCAGGCAGACAGCCAGGAAAAGCTGCTCAAGCACCTGGCCTTTGTAAAATCCCTACTAACCTCCCTACGGTACACAATCAACGAAAAGAAATCCAAACAAGTGCCCACCAAAGGATTATATTCCTGGGAGCAAGCCTGGACACAGCATCCCAAATGGCATTCCTTACACCAGAAAAACAAATCAGCCTACTTCTCTCAACTAGCCACCAGACCCCAGTTATCTGCAAGGAAGATCCTGCAAGCTCTGAGGTTCATGGCATCTTGCATACTACTCATTCCATATGCCAGACTGCATATGAGAAAACTTCAGTGGTTCCTAAAAAGCCTTTGGTGTCAACACACTCAAGACCTGGAGACTCTTATACCTGCAATTCCTTGCCTCAGAAAAGATTTTCTTTGGTGGGCAACAGCATGCTCCCACAACAAGGGACTACCTTTCTTACCCCACCACAGACTCATCAGACTATGCTTGGGGGGGCACACCTGGATGGCAGGTGCGTACAGGGTCAATGTAGCCTGCAGCAAATCCTTCTGTACATCAACTAAAAAGAGATGATGGCTGTCCAGCACACCTTTATAGCTATCAAGCCCCCTTCTCTCCCCAGGGGCTCTCCTGATCAAAACAGACAACACCACTGTGATGTAGTATATCAACAAGCAGGGAGGGACTCACTCCTACCCTCTATGCAGGCTAGCCATGATCTTTTGGCACACAGCCTTTGCCATGCAACTGCACCTGTTAACACAATTCCTACCAGGTTCTCTCAACTCTCTGACAGACCAATTAAGCAGAAATCTTCTGAGCAGACACTAGTGGCAGCTCAACAGAAGAACCTTCACCCTAATAACTCAGAAATGGGGCACCTCGAAGGTCGACCTCTTTGCCTCCCACACCAACCATCAGCTCAGCAATCAGGGAGCATTGCTTGGAAAGTGGATGCCCTGTCCTTCCCCCTGGGTCACTCTATCAGTCTATGCCTTTCCTCCACTACCTCTCATCCCCAGAGTACTGCTCAAAATAAAGGAGGAAAAAACAGGGACAATTCTTATAGCTCCAGACTGGCGTCGACAGCAATGGTACCCATGGCTGTGCAGCCTGTCCCCACTGCCACCATGACATCTTCCTCAGATTCCAAACCTCCTGACCTAGAGGGAAGGGGAATTCATGCATCCCCAATTACAGACGCTCAGTTTGGCAGCTTGGCTTATTCCCTAACTCCCGATCAATCTGCCAACCTCAGTAAACCAGCTCTAGATGTTATACACAAGAGGCCAGATGCCCTAGCACTAAAAAGTCTTGTCTTGTGTTGACAAATGGAAAAGGTTGTGCACCTGGATTCAGGATAAGGGAGCCAGTACGGCACCACCCTCCCTCCCTCTCATCCTGGATTACTTAGCTGACCTACTTCACAGTGGCCTCTCTTTCTCCTCTATAAAAATTTATGCCTCTGCTATCACTGCTCATTTACCCACTGAGCAGACCCTTTTCTCACACCCTTTGATCAAACAGTTCCTAAGAAGGGCTAGCAACTCGAGGCCTCCCAGTAGAGCACCAACCCCAGCTTGGGACCTTAACTTTGCGTTGGAAAAGCTCACCCTTCTCCCTTTTGAACCAGCTTCTTCTGCAGAGCTAAAAGTTCTCTCCTGGAAGACAGCTTTACTTCTGGCCATCACTTCAGCTAGAAGAGTCTCCGAGCTGCAAGTGCTCATGGCTGTGGAACCCTTCATCATCTTCCATGCTGACAGGGTATCCCTCAGAACTAACCCATCCTTCATGCCCAAGGTGGTGTCCAGTGTGACTCTGAACCAATCCATTCATTTGCCCACCTTTTTTCCTAATCCCCAGAACAAGGGGGAAAGGATCCTGCATAATCTAGATGTGTACAGACGCTCAAATTCTGTCTAGACAGGACTAAATCCTTCAGAAAGTCTGATCAGTTGCTGGTTAGCTTTGCTACAGGGGCAGAAGACAAAGCCATTTCCAAATGGATAGCACACTGCATCCACTTCTGCTACAAACAACATGGAAAGCCTCCCCCCAAGGGAGTCAGGACTCATTCCACCAGAGCAGCCTCCACCTCTGCAGCTTTCCACAGGAGTCCCCACCAGGGACATCCTGGAGGCAGCCAGCTGGACATCTGTTTACACTTTTACAAACATTACCACCTGCCTCTCTTCTCCAAATCCAGGGCAGGTTCTGTCTTTGCAGTCTTGCAGAGCATCCTAGCCAGCCCCTAGATTCTTTGACTGTCTCCACCCATTTCCTCAGCTTTGGGAATCAACCCAAATGTGATGACTGCAACAGTGAAACAAAAAGAACATAGTACAGTTGTGTACACTTACCATAAATGTAGATGCTCGAGTGTATTCACTGTTGCAGTCCTGGTTTCCCTCCCTCCATCCCCCTTTTCTTCCCTTTCCTTACAAGGGACATATTGGTATTTACTCTCTACTGGCGGGGTTCTTCCACCAGAAGCTGGCTTCTACTGGGGGGGGGGGGGCTCATGACAGGTTAGGGAAAGAAAAACTGATGTAATGGTGTCGGCTGCTTTACTTTTTACTACTGACGACCTGATGTTAGTCCTGAAGTGACAGCAATTGACACAGAAATACTAATCCTCTGATATTCGGGCTGGCCAAGGGCTACCCTGGCAGGGATAACCCAAATGTGATGACTGCAACAGTGAATACACTCTAACATCTATATGTGTATGGTAAGTGTACACAACTGTACTTTCTTCTGATTGTGAAATTTCTCCAGAAGGCAGCCTACTGTAGAATGACAGAGATCCTCATAGCACCCTTCAGCCTCATCAGGTATGGTCCCCCTTCCTATGGCCTTTTTCGTGGCACCTCCCTTTGGTTCTAAATCCCATTCCAGATTTCATTTCTCATCCAGTAGGTTTGGATCCTCCCATTCTTACAGTCAAGTTAACCTCTCTTCCAGATGTTCTTCGTATATCAGTGCTGCAGTCACATTTGGGTTATCTGCTTGCAGTAGCCCTCAAGACGGCCTAATTAACAAAGTCTTGGGTCCTGCGTCGGTTGCTGTCTCTTCCGTGACGTCAGGTAGTCAGGGGTATAAAACATGCAGCTGAGGCCATTACATCAGTCTTTCTTGTGCAGTGCCCAAAGCAGAAGCAGTTTGCAAGTGCTGGTCGACCGACTCCTGAAATTTACGTTTTCGAGTTTCAGAACAGAAGTCTTCAACTAAAGCGAAGTACCCCATTGGGGAAACTTTTTCTTGCTCTAAACCGATGTCAGTAAAAGTAAATAATTGCATTTCTTGTGGAAAGCAAATACCTCATAAAGATTTTCATTTGTAGTGTATTCCTTGCCTAGGCCCCGACCACGACATACCTCGCTGTCGGTTTGTGCCTTATTTAAACAAGGAACTATCCGTCATCTGTATATTTTCGCTTCTAAATATTTTGGTGCTTGGTTCAATTATCCAGATATGTCTTCGGTAAGCCATCCAACTACCAACATTCCAAAATAATGCAAAGATAAAGACAGAGACATGCTGCCTAGGTCCAAAGCTGCCGACGACGCTTCTCCTAAGCCAGTCGCCAGTTCGCCAGTACTCATTGAGGTGCTTTCGCAGACCCTGATACCCGCTACTTCAGGTTGGCAGGCCTCTACTGAGACCCATTCGGAGTCTGGTATGCCGCAAGATGCTTAACTGTTGAACCTGTGGATGTCTCTACCTTGGATGGGTCTGGAGCCGCTGTGCAGGCACCGGCTTCTGAGGGTATATTCAGGCCTACTGACTTGCATATCAAACCGATGCCATCTTCTTCTTTAAGGCCTAAAACTCGAACCATGCCTAGAAAACCGACGCCCAGACCGCATGGTCAGGCCTCTATGCTTAAAAAACAAATGATAAGAATGACTGAAGATCTTCTAAGTCTAATCAGGGGAAAACAACACCCCCCCCCCTTCTAAGAGACCTAGGACTGAAGTTGTTTATGAATCTTCTGAACAGGGTTCTGATTTTTCTGATTCTTCTGATGATCTGGATTTGCGCTTATCTACTTGTGAGGATTCTGATGCAGAGGACTGTATTCCCTCTGCTTCTCTTCCAGAGGATTTTTCTTTTGGTGAGACCTTACATACTCTAAGGGAGCATTTCCACTGGGAAAGCCAGGATTTTTGTGATTCAAAAAAGAGGCATAGGGATTTCTTACTCCTGCCTCAGCATAGGCCTTTAGCTATTCCTCCTGTACTAGACATTGTTGATGATGCCTTTTCAGAATCTAGTTTGGCCCCTGATTCTTTACCTCCTGCTCCCAGAAAACCTGACCGATATTACAGGGTTCCTGATTCTCACAAGTTCCTTTTTAAAAATCCTATTGCGGATCCAGAGACTATTTCACAGGGACCTAAGGGCATTAATGCTTCTACTGCTAAAAATCCCACCCTCTCTGATAGAGACTCCAGGGCACTCGATAGATGGGGTAAGAAAGTTTACACTTCTGCAACCTTGGCCATTAGGACTTTAAACTGCCAGTTTCATATGTTTAAGTATCAACAACATGTTATTGGATTACTTAAACAGAAAATGATGTTAATTCCCGACTGTGCTGAAAATAAAGAATTACAGGATTTAATGCATTCTCCTGAAAAGGTTGGAAAAAATACTTTGCAATGTGGATTTGACTCATTGGAGGACTCTTGTAGGGCTGCTGTTACTGGGTCTGTGCTCACAAGGCGTGCTTGACTTAAGGAGCAAGGTTTGCTTGATCATGTTAAAGCTAAATTGTTGGATGCTCCCTTAAATCAGGACCGCCTGTTTGGCAACAAGGCTGACGACGTTCTTAAAAAGATGGAAGATCAAGCTAAATCTATGCAAACTGTTAAAGATTTCTTACAAGTTCAGCCTCCTAGATTTAGTAGGCACTGGACCTCTAAAAATTGGTCCTTTCCAACCCCTTCCAGGTCTTCTCAAGCCAAACCCAGACACAGCAGAAACCACAGGTTTCAGTCCCAAGGGACACACAACATTAGGTAGTGAGGGGTTTCCGCACCCAAACCTGGGAGTAGTAAGACCCCCCCCCCCTCTACGGAAAACTGTCTCAATTACTTGCTTTTAAAACTACCAAGCACTTCCCAACTGAATGCTCCTTTAGGCAGAAAGATTGGTCTGCAGGCCAAAAACTGGGAACTCATTACCCAGGACAAATGGGTTTTAAATATAGTGCCCAAGTATACAGATTTCATTTCCACACTTTACCAACACTAAGCGGGTGGCCATATCTACCCCCACGTCAGTGGGCAGAGGCCCAAAATCAAGCACTTTCTCTCTCTTAAACATGGGGGCTATTCAGTTGGTACCAGAAGAGGAAAGGGGACAAAGGTTTCTATTAGAGACCTTTTCTGGTACCCAGAAAAGGCAATACATGGTGTCCTATCTTGGACCTTTCCATTCTAAACACCTTTCTGGTGATTCCAAAATTCAAAATGCTGACTCTTCACCAGCTGCTTCCTATGCTAGGCAAGGATGCATGGTTGGCAACACTAGACTTAAAAGAAGCATACCTGCACATCCCTATCAGAGGGAGTCTTGCAGAAGATACCTATGCTTCAAAGCAGGGTACATGCCCTATCAGTTCTCTGCACTGCCCTTTGGGTTATCTACTGCGCCCAGGGTATTCACGAAGTGCCTAGCTCCAGTCGTTGCATTTTGCATACAAAGAAATATTCAGATATACCCATACCTGGAAGATTGTCTAATTCAGGCAGAAAGCAAGGACATTCTTTTGAATCATCTGGCCTTTGTTCAAAGGGTACTAAGTTGTCTGGGGTTCACCATAACCGAAAAGAAATCCCACTTGGTACCCTGTCAACAAATTATATTCCTGGGAGCAAGCTTGAATACAGCTTCCCAGATGGCTTTCCTCACGCCAGAGAAACGGATTCATTTGACAAATTAGTACAAACAAGTGGCCACAAAAACCCAGCTGTCTGCAAGACAAATACTGCAAGCGTTGGGGTTCATGGCCTCCTGCATTCTTCTAATTCCATATGCAAGGCTGCATGTGTGGAAACTGCAATGGTATCTCAAAAGCCTATGGTGTCAACATTCACAGGCTCTAGAAGCAAGGATTTCTATCATACCTTGCCTACGCATGGAGTTTCTTTGGTGGGCAGAGGCCTGCCACCAAAACATGGGACTACCATTCACATTACCCCCTGCCACCCGAATCTTAATAACAGACGCATCAGACTATGCGTGGGGGGGCTCACCTGGCAGGGAAGTGCATTCAGGGCAAATGGAACCCAAGTCAAATGCACCTGCATATCAATCAAAAAGAAATGTTAGCTGTACAGAATGCTCTGACATCCTTCAAGGAGCACATTCTTCCAGGACAATTAATGGTAAAGACAGACAACACCACTGTTATGTGGTACATAAACAAGCAGGGGGGTACCCATTCTTACTCTCTCTGCAGACTAGCCATGGCACTGTGGAACACAGCCTTGAGCTACCAAGTGCATCTACAGGCTCAATTCCTGCCAGGAAAACAATACACTGGCAGACGGACTAAGCAGAAACCTCATGGACCCACACGAGTGGAAACTAGAAGTAAGACTTTCAACTTGTTGACAAGCAAATGGGGGAGCCCAGATATAGGCCTGTTTGCCTCCCCCCAGAACTACAAATTGGACAAATTTTGCACAAGGACTCACAACAAACAAGCTTGGAAAGTGGATGTTCTGTCCTTCAGCTGGAAAAAACTATCAGTTTATGCCTTTCCTCCTCTGCCTCTCCTCTCCAAAGTACTACTAAATATCAAGCAGGACAGACCAAGGACAATATTGATTGCACCAGACTGGCCACGCCAACATTGGTACCCCCTCTTATGCAGTGTCACTGTTGGCTCCATGGCACCTGCCTCAGACAACCTACCCTGTTGTCTCAGCAGGAGAACCAGATTCTGCACCCTCAGCTTCAAACCCTGAACCTAGCAGCCTGGCTAATTGCCTAACCTCTCCTTTACCATCCCTCAGTAAACAAGTGATGGATATCATTTTAGAGGCAAGGAGGCCTAGTACTAGAAAATCTTATGCTGAAAAATAGAAAAGATTCTGTGCCTGGAATCAATCTCAAGGGATGAGCACAGCAGCACCCAACTTACCTCAGATTCTTCAATACTTAACTGAGATGCTTCACAAGGGCCTTTCTTTTTCCTCAATCAAAATTCACGCCTCAGCCATTTCAGCTAATTATAACACATAACCTTCCTTCTTCTCTCATCCACTGCTCAAGCAGTTCCTCAGAGGGGCCAAAAATTTAAGACCACCCAGGAGAGCCCCAACTCCAGCCTGGGACCTTAACTTTGTATTGGAGAAACTCACTCTTCCTCCTTTCGAGCAGCTGCTAGTGCAGATTTAAATTTTTTTTCTTGGAAAACAGCCTTCCTTTTAGCAATCACTTCAGCAAGAAAGGGTATCTGAATTACAGGCCCTTATGGTAGGGGAGCCTTTCATCATCTTTCATGTGGACAGGGTGTCCCTCAGAACCAATCCCTCCTTCATGCCCAAGGTGGTATCTAGTGTGGCTCTTAATCAGTCCATTCATTTGCCAAACTTCTTTCCTAATCCACAGAACAAAGGGGAATGGATACTGCACTCCTTTTGATGTGCACAGACAACTTAGATTTTACTTGGACAGGACTAAACCTCAAAGGAAATCTGAACAACTGCTGGTGGCATTTGCTGCAGGGGTAGAAGGGAAGGCTATTTCAAAGCAAACCATTTCTAAATGGAAAGGATTTTGCATTCATTTCTGCTTTAAGCACCATGGAAACCCTACCCACAGGGATCAGACCCCATTCATCCAGGGCTGCATCTACCTCTACAGCCTTTCTCAAAGGTGTCCCTACCAGGGACATCCCAGAAGCTGCTACTTGGAGTTCTGTACATACTTTCACCAAGCATTACCATTTGCCAATTTTCTCTAAATCCAGAACTGGCTTTGCCACTGCAGTCTTGCAGGGCTTTATAGGTTCATAGATTAGTACTAAGCTAACTGCCCTTGCGAGCCATTTTAAGCCTAGCCAATTGTCCCTTGTAAGACTCAAACCCTGCACCTTGCGTTTGCAAGGCAAACGCCTTAACCATTAGGCCATCCTCCCAACCCTATATATAGCTGGTCCTAATGCTATTTAAATTCCTCCTTCTATCCTTAGCTTTGGGAATCTACCCAAATGTGATGATTGCAACAGTGAAACATGAACATAGTAGAGTTGTTTTCACTTACCATAAATGTAGATGTTCGAGTGTATTCACTGTTGCAGTCCTGGTTACCCTCCTTCCTGCCCCCTGACTTCTTTTGGCTATACCTCTGCTCTCCTTTACTAGGCTTAAAAGCTTTTTGGTGTATTTGCTTTTTTGTTGGAGGTGCAACTTTGTGTGTGTGTGTGTGTGTGTGTGTGTGTGTGTGTGTGTGTGTGTGTGTGTGTGTGTGTGTATATATATATATATATATATATATATCTATATATATATATATATAAATATCTATATATCTATATATATATATATTTTTTTTTATTGCTTCCCATTAAGGGGACACTTGACATCTGGGGCCAGAAAAACTGATGTAATTGTGTCAGCTGCATGTTTTATACCCCTGACTACCTGACGTCACGGAAGAAGAGACAGAAACCGATGCAAGACCCAAGACTTTATTAATCAGGCCGACTGAGGGCTAGATAACCCAAATGTGATGACTGCAACAGTGAATACACTCGATCATGTACATTTATGGTAAGTGTACACAACTGTACTTTCCCTTGATAGCTAGGAATCCCTAGCTTTGCATTGCCATCGTACTTAAGTTGTTTTCATCTCAAAAGCTTTCGACTACGAAGGTGTATTCCAGTAAGTGGAGACGTTTGTACTCTGGGTGGAATTTTGAGGGTTGACCATTTTTCTGCCTGTTTGTCTGTTGTAGGTTTTCTTGCTTAATTGTTTCATTCAAGTTCTAGATGTTCTTCATGTTTCACTGTTGCAGTCATTACATTTGGGTAATCTGCTGGCAGGTTGTCCTCAGTCGACCTGATTAACAAAGTCTTGGGTCCTGCATCTGTTGCTGTCCCTTCTTCCATGACGTCAGGTCGTCAGGGGTATAAAACATGCAGCCAATGCCGTTGCATCAGTCTTTCTTGCCACGCGGTGCTCGAAGCAGAAGCAGTTCGGAAGTGCCAGTCGGCTGACTCCTGAAATTTTCGTTTTCGAATTTCAGAACTGAAATCTTCAACTAAAAGCTTCCCCGCTGGGGAAACTTTTTCTTGCTCCTTACCGATGTCAGTAAAAGTTAATAATTGCATTACTTGTGGGAAGCAAATACCTCATAAGGATTTTCATTTGTACTGTATTCCTTGCCTAGGCCCTGACCACAATTTGCCTTGCTGTCGGTTTTGTGCTAAATTTAATCAATGTACGATTAAACGTCGGTATATTTTTGCTTCTAAATATTTTGGCTCAAGATTTATTTATCCAGAAATGTCGTCGGTTAGCAATCCGGCTACCGGAATACCTAAAAACTGCAAAGAAAAAGACAGACCGTCGTGGTCCAAATCTGACGACGCTTCTCCTATGCCAGTCGGCAGGTTGCCGGTACTCAGTGAGGCGCTTTTTCAGCCCCTGATAACCGCTACTTCTGATTCGCAGGCCTCTACTGAGACCCTTTCGGAGTCCTGTATGCCGCGAGATGCTTCAGTTATGGAACCCGCGGATGTCTCTACCTTAGATGGTTCCGAAGCCGCTGTGCAGGCACCAGCTTCTGAGGGTGTTTTTAGGCCTACAGACTTGTATATTAGACCGCCATCTTCAAAACTAAGGGCAAAACCTAAATCTATGTCTAAAAAACCGAAGCCTGGGCCACATGGGAAGGCCCCTATGCCTAAAAAACAAATTATCAAAATTGCTGAAGATTTAATTACTCTGATCAGGGGTAGCCAACCCCCTCCTAAGAGGCCTAGGCAAGATATTGATTATGAATCTTCTGAACAGGATTCTATTTCTTCTGACTCTTCTAATGAAGAGGATTTGTCTATTCCTATTTATGAGGACTCTGATGCAGAAGATTCCATTCCTTCTGCTTCTCCCCCTGAGGATTTTTCTTTTGGGGAAACTTTTCATACCTTTAGGGAACATTTCCACTGGGAAAGTCCGGATTTCTCTGAATCTAAAAAGAGACTTCGGGATTTTCTTCTTCTTCCTCAGCATGGGCCTTTGGCTATACCTCCTGTTCTACACATTGTTGATGATGTTTTTTCAGAATCTAGTATGACCCCTGATTCTCTACCGCCGGCTCCTTGTAAGCCAGACAGGTACTACAGGGTTCCTGATTCCCACAAATTCCTTTTCAGAAATCCTATTGCTGATCCTGAAACCATTTCTCAGAGTCCCAAGGGCATTAAGGCTTCTACTGCTAAAAATCCTACCCCTTCTGAGCAGCATCTCAGAGGGACCAAAAATTTAAGACCTCCCATGAGAGCAGCAATTCCTGCAAGGGACCTCAATTTTGTTTTGGAAAAACTCACTCTCCCTCCTTTTGAGACAGCTGCTACTGCAGACCTAAAATTTTTCTCCTGGAAAACGGCTTTCCTTTTAGCAGTCACTTCAGCTAGAAGGATTTCAGATTTACAGGCTCTTATGGCAGTGGAGCCTTTCATTATTTTTCATCAGGACAGGGTTGCTCTCAGGGCCAATCTGTCTTTCATGCCTAAGGTGGTATCCAGTGTGGCTCTTAATCAAACCATTCATCTGCCAACTTTCTTTCCCAATCCACAGAACAAGAGTGAGTGGATTCTGCATTCATTGGATGTACACAGACAACTTAGAATGTTCATCGTGTTACACTGTTGCAGTCATTACACTTGGGTTATCCTGCCGTCAGGCGGTTCCCCAGTCGGCCTGAGTTCCAAAGTCTTGGTCCGGCGTCGGTTGTTGTCGCCTCCTCCCTGACGTCAGTGCGACAGTGGTATATAAGATGCAGCCGACACCATTTTCTTCAGTCTTTCTTGCCGCGCGGTGCCCGGAGCAAAAGCAGTTCGCAAGTGCCAGTCGGCCGTCTCCTGAGATTTTCATTCCGAATCCAGAACCCAAGTCTTCTACAAAGCTAAGTACCCCGTTGGGGAAACATTTTCTTGCCTCAGACTGATGTCAGTAAAAGTTAATAACTGTATTTCTTGTGGGAAGCAAATACCTCATAAGGATTTCCATTCTTATTGTATCCCATGCCTAGGCCCAGACCACGACGTCACTGGTTGTCGGTTTTGTGCTAGGTTTAACAAGCGCACTATTAAACGTCAGTTTGATTTTGCCCGACATTATTTTGGTAGAAAATTCAATTATATCATGCTGTCGGAGCTACCGACGACCGGAATACATAAAAAGCGCAAAGACAAGGATAGGCATCCGAGGCCCAAAACTGACGACGAAGCCTCTTCTAGGCCAGTCGCCGGTTCTCCGGTTTTCAGCGAGGTGCCTTCGCAGCCCCTGACGACCGCTTCTGTAGAACCACAGGCCGCCTCTGACTCCCACGTGGAGATGGCTGGGCCTTCGGACGCACAAGTTATTCAGCCTACCGAAACTAACCCTTCAGAGGGATCCGCAGTAGCTGAACTACCCGCAGCTTCAGAGGGTGTTTTCAGACCTACTCAGTTAAGCACTAAACCCTCTGCTAAGTCTAAGCCTCCTTTAAAAACCAAGAAACAAATACAGCATTCTCCAGGACAGGCCTCCATGCCGAAGAAACAAATGCTCAAAATGGCCGAAGACCTAATCACTCTGATCAGGGGGTCCCATCCCCCTCCTGATAAAAGGCATAGACAGGATGCAGACTATGACTCATCCGACCAGGTCTCCATCTCTTCAGATGCATCCTCAGACCTAGGATATTCTTTACCCCCTTATGAGGATTCTGATGCTGAGGAGTTAATTCCATCTGATTCTCCGCCTGAGGACTACTCCTTTGGGGAAACCTTACATACCATGAGGGAGCATTTCCATTGAGAAGGCCAGGATTACACAGAATTCAAGAAAAGGCTCAGAAACTTCCTTTTATTACCTCAACACAGACCCCTTGCTATTCCGCCAGTGTTAGATATTGTGGATGATGTGTATACTGAATCCAGCTTAAATCCTGATTCCTTACCCCCAGCCCCAGTTAAACCTGACAGATACTACAGAGTCCCTGACTCACACAAATTTCTGTATAAAAGCCCTGTTGCTGACCCTGAAACTATTTCTCAGGGACCCAAAGGGGTTAAGGCCTCATCAGCCAAGAATCCAGTTCCCTCTGACAGAGATTCCAGAGCATTAGACAGATGGGGAAAGAAAGTATATACGTCTGCAACTTCAGCAATGAGAGCCTTAAATTGCCAGTTTCACATGCTAAAATATCAGCAATTTTTGATGTCTCATTTGAAACAAAAAATGCTTCCAGATTCAGATCCTCCTAATTTTAAAGAAATGTAGAGTTTATTGCATGCAGCTGAACAAGTGGGAAAACATACTTTGTAATGTGGTTTTGATTCTTTAGAGGCCTCCTGTAGAGCAGCAGTTACAGGCTCTGTCATTAGAAGATATGCTTGGTTAAAAGAACATACGTTACCAGATCATGTTAAAGCAAAATTATTGGATGCACCTTTGCAACAGGATGTGTTATTTGGAGTTAAGGCAGAAGAGGTATTAAAGAAAATGGAGGATAAGGCAAAATCTATGCAAATGGTGAAGGATTTCTTACAGGTTCAGCTTCCTCGATTTAGCAGAAATTGGCCAACTAAGAATTGGTCCTTTCCAGTTACAGACAGACCTCAAAGGGGCCCGAGAGGTAGAGGTCAACCACAAGGTCCTTACAGGCCTCGACAATGGGTTGCATCAGGCCAGAAAGAAGGGGAAGACAGGCCTCAACCATATAAAAAGCAGCCCCAATGACTTCCCACTACAGCTGCCAAACAGCTCTCTCTTGGCAGCCCCCTTGGGAGGAAAACTGGCACTTTTCTATCACAATTGGCATATGATCACCAAAGACAAATGGGTTCTCAACATTGTATCTCAAGGTTACAGGTTCCACTTTCACACTCTGCCAAGGTTAAAAGGAATGCCAAATCTGCCACCAAATCAATGGGCAGAGGCTCAAAAACAAATTACAGCACTCATGGATATGAGAGCTATTCAAAAGGTACCACCACAGGAGCAAGGACAATGATTCTACTCAAGACTCTTTCTGGTTCCCAGAAAGGACAAAGCCTGGAGGCCCATTCTGGATCTTTCTTCTCTAAACACTTACCTGGATGTTCCGAAATTCAGAATGTTGACACTACAGCAGCTTCTTCCCATGCTGGGCAAGAAAGCTTGGCTCGTGACCTTGGACCTCAAGGAGGCATACCTGCATGTCCCTGTCAGACAAAGCTGCAGAAGATACCTCAGATTCATAACTGGTTCAATGCACTATCAATTCTCTGCTCTGCCCTTTGGCTTATCTACTGCACCCAGGGTCTTCAAAAAGTGCCTGGCACCAGTAATTGCATGTTGCAGACAGAAAGGAATTCAAATTTATCCGTACCTAGACGACTGCCTGATTCAAGCAGAGAACAAGGACATTCTTCTAAAGCATCTGGCGTTTGTAAAAAAGTTATTAAGTTGCCTGGGGTACACAGTAAACGAAAAGAAATCAAAACTAGTGCCCTCACAAGAGATAATATTCCTGGGTGCCAGCTTGAACACAGCGGCCCAGATGGCTTATCTCACGCCAGACAAGCAAGGACAACTGACTCAATACTTTCAGTTGATGACAACAAAAACCCAACTCCTTGCAAGAAAAATTCTGCAGACCTTGGGTTACATGGCATCTTGCATACTACTAATTCCATATGCCAGACTGCATATGAGGAAACTACAATGGTACCTAAAGAATGTATGGTCTCAACACTGTCAAAGTTTGGAAACGGTTATACCACTAATTCCTTGCTTTCAACAAGAGTTTCGATGGTGGGTTCAAGCTTGTCACCTCAACAAGGGACAACCTTTTACTCAACCCACAGCCAGGCAAACACTGACAACAGATGCATCGGATTACGCCTGGGGAGCACACATGGCAGGCAAATGTATTCAGGGCAAGTGGCCTGCAGAACAAAGGCATGTTCACATCAATCAAAAAGAGATGCTAGCTGTACAAAATGCCCTTATAGCTTTCAAGGACCTGCTGCATCCAGGACAACTAGTACTAAAGACAGACAACAGCACAGTTATGTGGTACATAAACAAGCAAGGGGGCACTCACTTCTACCCCCTCTGCAGACAAGCCATGACCTTGTGGAACACAGCTCTAAACTATCAAGTTCATCTGCAAGCACAATTCCTGCCAGGAGAGAAAAACACACTGCAGACGACTTAAGCAGAAACATCATGGATCCCCACGAATGGGAATTGAATCCACAAATATTCAGAATGATAACACAGAAATGGTGGAGCCCGCACATAGATCTGTTTGCATCTCCAGTGAACTGCCAGCTACGGAAATTCTGTACAAGGAGTTACCATCCACAAGCATGGAAAGTGGATGCCCTCTCATTCAGCTGGAAAAACCTACAAGTGTACGCTTTCCCACCACTACCTCTCCTGCCAAAGGTACTCATAAAAGCCAGGCAAGAAGAGCCAAAGATGATCCTGATTGCACCGGACTGGCCACGCCAGCACTGGTACCCAGTCTTAAAGAACTTAGCACAAGAACCACCCTGGATTTTGCCTCAAATCCCACATCTGCTGACTCAGCACAACAATCAGATAATATACAGCCAGCTAAAGACCTTAAACCTAGCTGCATGGAAGATTCCTTAGTCAAGCAAGCAATGCCTCTCTCCAAAGCTGTTATGGATGTCATTCTGGAGTCAAGAAGGCCTAGTACCACGAAAGCCTATTCGGATAAATGGAAGAGATTCTGTGCCTGGAACGAGGCTCATAGCCTTGACCCAAACATTCCTCAGATACTACAATATTTAACTGAGATGCTGGACAAAGGCCTGTCCTTCTCATCCATCAAGATCCACGCCTCTGCCATCTCTGCTCATTACAACATGGACCCACCAATTTTCTCTAATCCATTGTTAAGACAATACCTCAGAGGGGCTAAAAACATAAGATTGCCCCGTAGAGCACCTACTCCAACTTGGGACCTCAACTTTGTTTTGGAAAAATTAACTTTACCTCCTTTTGAGCCAGCTAACACAGCAGAATTAAAATATATCTCTTGGAAGACTGCTCTGCTCCTGGCAATAACATCAGCACGAAGAGTTTCAGAATTACAGGCACTAATGGCAGTGGAACCTTTCCTCATTTTCCACCAGGACAGGGTGTCTTTAAGAACTAACCCTATGTTTATGCCAAAGGTGGTATCCAGTATGGCTCTAAACCAAACTATTTACTTGCCAACTTTTTATCCAAAACCACAGAATAAAGGGGAGAGACTACTGCATTCTTTGGACATTCACAGGCAGTTACTCTTCTACTTGGAGAAAACCAAAGCTTTCAGAAAATCTGGGCAATTATTGATAGCATATGCTGCAGGAGCACAGGGAAAAGCCATTTCAAAACAGACTATTTCAAAATGGAGAAGACATTGTATACGTTTCTGCTATACACACCATGGGAAACCTGTAACTAGCAGCATTAGATCTCACTCCACCAGGGCAACAGCCACTTCAACTGCCTACCTCAGAGGAGTACCTACCAAGGATATTTTGGAAGCAGCAACTTGGATACTTTCACCAAGCATTACCATCTGCCTCTATACTCTAAATCCAAAGCTGGCTTTGCCACTGCAGTGCTGCAGGGCCTTATAGCCACCCCTAATGCCTTACAGAACCAGCCACCCTACCTCAGCTTTGGGATTCTTCCCAAGTGTAATGACTGCAGCAGTGTAACACGATGAACATAGTACAGTTTTGTACCTACCATAAATGTAGATGTTCGAGTGTATACACTGCTGTAGTCCAGGTTACCCTCCCTCCTTCCTCTCTTACTTGCTGGTACGTACCTGTGTCTTCTACCCTTTACTACCTATGGGGAGTATTTACTGGTAGCTGAAAGTTGTTTGCTTTTCTTATGTATATTTTATTAGCAATTTGAATTGGCTACCTATTTGGGGGCACCTGACATCTGGGGCAAGAAAAACTGAAGAAAATGGCGTTGGCTGCATCTTGTATACCCCTGTCCCACTGACGTCAGGGAGGAGGCGACAGCAACCGATGCCGGACCAAGACTTTGGAACTCAGGCCGATTGGGGAACCGCCTGACGGCAGAATAACCCAAGTGTAATGACTGCAGCAGTGTATACACTCGAACATCTACATTTATGGTAGGTACAAAACTGTACTTTCTACTTAAACAGGACAAAATCTATAAGAAAATCTGAACTACTACTCATGGCATTTGCTGCAGGGGCAGAGGGAAAGGCTATTTCAAAGTAGACTATTTCCAAATGGATAAGCTATTGTATTCGTTTCTGCTATACGCACCATGGTAAACCTATCCCCAAGGGGATCAGATCTCATTCCACCAGGGCTACATCGACTTCTGTAGTCTTCCTCAGAGGGGTTCCTACCAGAGACATTCTAGAAGCTGCTTCCTGGAGCTCAGTTCATACATTCACCAAACATTTCCATTTACATCTCTCCTCTAAATCCAGAGCTGGCTTTGCCACTGCTGTTCTGCAGGGCCTTATAGCTGCTCCTAATGCTGTATAAATCCATCCTCCCAACCATAGCTTTGGGATTCTACCCAAATGTAGTGACTGCAACAGTGAAACATGAAGAACATAGTACAGTTGTGTACACTTACCATAAATGTAGATGTTCGAGTGTATTCACTGTTGCAGTCCTGGATGTTCATCGTGCATACAGCTGCAGTTATAACAGATGGGTTCTCCTGCCGTCAGGCGGGTCCTCGGTTGGCCAAATTCCAAAGTCTAGGTCCGGCGTCGGTTGTCGTCGCTTTTTCCCTGACGTCAGTGCGACAGGGGTATAAAGGAACCAGCCGACGCCATTTTCTCCAGTCTTTCTTGCCGAGCGGTGCCCGAAGCAGAAGCAGTTCGCAAGTGCCGGTCGGCCAGCTCCTGAGATTACGAAAATTTGGAAACCGAAGTCTTCTTAAAAGCTAAGTACCCGTTGAAACTTTTCTTGCCTCAGACCGATGTCAGACAAAGTTAATAATTGTATTTTTGTGGGAAGCAAATACCGCATAAGGATTTCCATTCCTCTGTATACCTTGTTTAGGCCCAGACCACGACGTCTCGGTCTGTCGCTTTTGTGCTACATTCAACAAACGCACTATTAAGCATCGGGCGGAGTTCGCCCAGCATTATTTTGGAAAAGCATTTAACTATACTATGTCGTCGGATACTCCGACTCCGGTTTTGTCTAAAAAACGCAAAGACAAGGACCGACACACGAGGTCCGCGGCCTCTACAGACACCACGCCAAAGCCGACTACACGTGGTCCGGTTCTCAGCGAGGCGCCTACGCAGCCCCTGACTACCGACGACACTTCTTTGACGGTGTCTCCTGTGCCCGAGGTCACAGGCTCCTCGGTCCACACCCCGACTACAGATACCGAAGCCACTCTTGGCGTTGAAACTCAGAATGTGGAGAGGTGCACCTCCACTCAAGGTGTCTTCAGACCTTCCTCTTCTTTCTCCATCAAGGCTTTCACAAAGTCTAAAGCAACCATGCACTCTGAGACCAGCTACACAGGGCCCATCTCCAGGCCCCATGCCTAAGAAACAGATGCTTAAAATGGCTGAGGATTTAATTACTCTTATCAGAGGTTCTCAGCCCCCACCGGACAAAAGGCCCAGAGTGGAGGAAGATTCCCCCTCCTCTGATCAGGGCTCCATTATTTCAGAGCACTCTGATGATCAGGAACATTCTAACTCCCCTTTTGAAGACTCTGATGCGGAGGAGTCCATCCCTTCTGTATCCCCCCCCTGAGGATTACTCATTTGGGGAAACTTTGCATACCTTAAGGGAGCACTTCCACTGGGAAGGCCAAGATTATTCAGATTCCAAGAAAAGGCTCAGGGAATTTCTATTGCTACCTCAGCACAAGCCTCTGGCTATACCTCCTGTCTTGGACATCCTAGATGATGTTTACTCGGAGGCCTGCCTTAACCCGGACTCTCTACCTCCAGCTCCAGTTAAGCCTGACAGGTACTACAGGGTTCCTGACTCACACCAATTTGTATACAAAAGCCATGCTGCTGACCCAGAAACCATCTCACAGGGCCCCAAGGGAGTTAAGGCCTCCATTGCTAAAAATCCATTGCCTTCCGAGAGATTCACTTAGGGCCCCAAGGGCTTAAGAGTTCATTGCTAAAA